>NW_026057584.1:102173316-102447952 GCF_023721935.1 Panthera uncia | reverse complement strand
CCGCCGCGGCCCCAGCGGGCGCGCGCAGGGGCCGGGCGGCGCCAGCCTGGTCCGGAGGCCCGCGCGCTCCAGGACGGGCAGCGGGGTGGGCGGCGGCCCGCCCGTGGCCGCGGCGTACTTGGCGCGCAGGCTGTACTGCTGCGCGGGCGTGAGGCTGAGCGGCCCTGAGCCGCCGCCGCTGCACTGGCTGGCCTCGCTGGAGCGCCGCGATGCGTCGGTGGAGATCGGGTCGTAGGAGTCGGCCGAGCTGGCGTTGTGTGGGCGGCCGGCGCCCAGGGGCGAGGCCTCGCTGGAGCGGCGGCTGGAGAAGTAGGGGGAGATGCCGGAGGAGCGGCGGCTCACGGTGTAGGCGGAGCTGACCGTGCTGGTGGAGCTGTCGCGGCGCTCCTGCAGGTGGCTCAGCATGGTCACCTCGCCCGCGGACAGTTCGGACAGCCGCGGGTTGGGCAGCAGCCCGCTCGGCCCGCCGCCGCCGAGGTTTTCCAGGATGGAGCCTGCGGGAAAGGAGAGCGGTCAGTGCCCAGGGAGGCGGGAGTGGGGGTGGGGGTGGGGGCGCGGGGCCTCTCCTGCTTTGCCCCAGCCGAGTGTGCCCGGCCACACAGCAGGAGCTCAACCAATGAGGCTGGATTGGGATCTTAGCTACCACCGGCTGGCTGGCCCTGGATTCTGATGTCTGATCCTTAGTTTCTCCACCTGTAGACAGAACCTGCCTCTCCATAGGAGGAGGTTGAGAGGAGTGTGTGTGTGTGTGTGTGTGTGTGTATGTGTGTGTGTGTGTGGGGGAGCCCCGAAGGCCCTGGCCACAGCCTGGCTGCCCCTTCACCTTCTGTGTTTGGGTGTAGCCAGGTGGGCTCCCCAGGGGCTGGGTTTACTGGGCAGGCTGCTTAGCCACCCCCCTGAGATCCACACCCATGGAAGACAGCAAAGGCCCCAGAGCGCGCAGGGAGAAGTGTGTGGTGACGCAGGCCCAATGACAGCTGATGTCACAGGGAGCTCTGAGCCTTGAATGGCCTGACACTCCTGCAGGGATCAGTCACTGGATGGGGGCCACCCCAGGAAGGGGTGACCTTGGGTAAGTCAGCTGTCTGCTACCCAGGCGATTTCTGTATGAGGCTGACAGTTGAAGGCCTTTCACCAGCAGGTCCCTCAACAGCTGGGGCAACAAATCCTCCTTGCAAGCGAAAGCTGGCGCCTCTCAGTGTCCACCACACTGGCTGTCGGTCCCTGGGAGGGCACACTGCCTGGCACAGAGTCAGCGCTCAGGAAATGCCCCCGAAGACGCTTTGCACGTCTTCGTCAATGCCTCCTGAGGCTGTCTTCTCCATGAAGTCCTCTCTGCGCTTCCTCAGCTGACCTGCTGTCTCCCTCCTCTGCACAGCTCCACCCTGAGCTCTGTCGTCACTTCCTGGCTCCTTCCTCGTCAAGGGTGCATCTCATGGCATGGCCCTCCGACCATAGGCTCCTTCTGACCACAGAGACTGGGGGTGTATTGCTCTCCTCCCTAGAGCCTTGGCCGTGGTGCTCTCAGCAGATGCATGGCCCGGGCTGTCGCAGCTCTGCCGATGGTCTGTTTAGGGCACTTTCACCTCTCTGAGCCTCACCTTCCTCATCTGTGCAATGGGCTGGTAAGAGCCATCCTATTGTGGGCATCCGGTGCCATGGCAGGTGGCATTCGATGGAGGTTAACCTAGTGGGTGCTCGCCCCAGGCTCTCCCCCGCCCCTGCCCACGCACCCGGGGCCTCTACTCACCACTTCCCGGGAGGGGAGGCAGCTTGGTGTTCCGGGTGTGTGGAGCCGGCCCGGCCCAGGAGCAGGAATCCTTCAGTGACTTGAGCTTCTCCTTCTTGAGCTGCTCGAACCGGTGCATGGCGGTCATGTGTTTGCGCAGCTGCAGGCCACCAGCAGAGGGAGCGGCCAGGGCTGAGGCGTCGGCCCCCGGGGGCGTGTCATCCAGAGCTGTCAGGTCTCCCAGGCTCCCGGGCCCAGTCCCCGGCATCTCCACGCCGCTGTCGTTGTTGGGGGCACTGCCCAGGGGAGAGGGCTCGCTGCTGCAGGACGACTGGGCCCCGGGGCTGGACTGACACAGCTACAGGGGCGTGGCAAGAGGGCACAGGCTCAGAGGGTGCGAGAGCCCGCTGGGCCCTTACACACCCAGGAAGGAAGCTGCCACGTGGAGGAGCTTCCAAGCATCATTCTGTTTGGCCACCTCACTTCTCTGAACCTCAGCTTCCCCAGCTGTAAGATGGACCTGTGCTGCCTCTGGGACAGGGTCAGTGGCTGGACGGCAAGCATCCGGTTCGCAGAAGGCACCAGTAATGGACAGCTCCACGTTCCCCTGCCTCGTGCTCCTCTGTTCTCCTAGCCAGCGTCCTGGCCAGACCTCTGCATGTGGGGCTTTCAACGTATGGGCACTTGGAAGCTGTCCCCCACAGAGGCTGCCACGGCTGCATGAAGATGACCTCAAGGGGGGTACTTAATGTGCCCAACGACAGGGAGGTGCCGTATGATGTAGCAAGGAACGGCGGAGGCCCGCTGACCTGCTGCTTTCTCAACAGGCCAGACGCAGGTTGTTGGAAAGGGCAAGGAAGACCAGGGAAGGTGGACCTCCTGGATCCAGGCCCTTGCCCGAACGGCCACCCCAAACTAGCCGTCCCGCTGGGCCGATGCAGAGTGGGGCAGAGAGCTCATAGCCCACGTGTACAATGCAGGACTCCATAGAGCCTGAGCTACCTTCACTGGGACTTGGGATCTGAGCCCGGCCGAGGCTCACTTCAGATGTAGTACCTCTGGGCTCATTCCGAGGCCAACAGCCCCCAAATTCCAGATTTTTCCTTGGGAAGCTACAGTGCTCCCTTCTGCCCACAGCACGACCCACATTTTTCATGTTGGCATTCAAGATCCATTGTCAGCTGGTCCCTCCCTCCTCTGTGGCCTGAACTCACACCTCCACTCGGCCCTGTCCCTCCTGGAGGGTGGGCCCCACGGTTTGCTCCTATACCTGCCAGCTTGACCCCTGCTGCCAGCCCCTATCTGTCCCCAGGGTTCCACCTGCAGTGTTTGGTGTCTACCTGTCCAAACCCACCTTGCTAGGCTCCTGAGGGGCCTGGACCGACAAGTCAGTCCATGCCTAGGCATCAGCCCTGGACAAGCACCCCAGCCCGCCCGCATCACGCCAGCCCGCCCGCACCCCCACCGGGCTTCTCTGCTCACCTCAGTACCGTCTATCCTTAGGGGAGGTACAGTCGAGAAAAAGAGGTGGAGACAAAGAACAGGTGGTTAGAACAAAAGGAGTGGAGGCCACGGGGGCAAGGACACAGAGACAGGACAGAAGGGAGGGGACCGACCGTGGCGCAATGGTGCCGGTCGGCAAGGCAGACCCCAGGAACCGCCCGCAGACTGACCACTTGGGGGCAGGCATCCCTGCTGCCCGTGGCCCTGCCCAGCAGCATGGGACGTGGCACAAGACAGGTTCTACGAGAGGCCCAAGGTAGTGAAGGGAGGAAAAGTTGAGCTGGAGAGAGGAGGATGTACGTCATCGTGCACTTAGAGCGGGGGACCCCGACGCAGACCCTACGCGGCAGCTGGGGCTCTGAGCCCTCGTGCTGCTGGGCCGGACCTCCTGGGGGTGGGTGGGAGGCATGGACTGGGGCCTCCACTGCCCAGCTCTGCTTACCCCGGAGCTCTCGGTCTTGATGGCTTTGATGTGCAGGCAGTCTTCCACGGCCTGGCTGGTGCTGCTGGCCTCGGCACTCTCCTCCGAGCCCCGGCCCCCGGGCTCGGCACTGGCCTCGTGGTCCCCGTTCTCCTTGAGCAGCGGGGCGCGGAGGTGCACATCGTTACGCTGCTTCTTGGTGACGTGAGCATCTGGGCCGTGTACCGTCTTCACATGCTTCCGGAGAGAGCTGGGGTCCGTGTATCGCTTGGTGCAGCCTGGGATCTTGCAGATGTAGGGTTTCTGGGAAGAGAAGGAGGCCTGTGTTATGCATGGGACGTAAAGACAGACTGTGAGAGGGAGCGCTCCCCAGTCTCCCGAAGCCATGTAATGTCCTTCGGCAGAGCCCGGCCAGCAGTTGGAAGGTGCTCAAGCTAATCTACAGCCAGTGTGCCCGGAGGGAGCCAAGCCAGCCCTGGGCCTGCAGGAGCCTGGCCCCTCTGATCTCATCTGCCGTCTTTTCATGCAGGTAAGCACATGGTTGAGGAAGCCCTCATCACTAGCTAGGGACCCAGATCAGAGACAACGGAAGGAGTGGGGACACAGAGCATGGTGGGACTGCTGCCTCCCCTGTCATCAGGGCACTGGGATGTTTTCGTGTTGGTCTGTTACACCTGTGAGACAGCATTTAACACCCGGTCTCTCTGGTGAGGAAAGTCAGGTTCACAGAGGCAAAGAAACGGGCTTGAAGTCACTTAGGAACAGGACGAAAACCCAGGGTTTCTGAACCTCAGTCCTGAGCTCACACACACGCACACCTATATACCCCACACCTGCGTGTAGACACTCCCCCATACCCACACGCACACGTTCATACGTGCTCACACATGTGCGTGCAGACACACACTCAAACACACACGCACACACATATGCACATGTACATCCACATGCACACACATCCTACAAATCCACGTCCACAAAAGACCCACATAATACACACACACACACACACACACACCCCTCGCCGAGGCGAGCTGTTGTCTGCAGAGGCCCTACGGGGTTTAGATTCCTTTGGGAATTCCTCTGATTTCTTGCAAGCGTTGGAGGAAATCCCTTTGGGGTCCAAAATGTATCTAAGCTTTTAGAAATGTTCCTTCCCGAGTCTACCTGAGCAAAAGCAGTTGGGCGGCTGGGCTCGGACTGGGAGGCAGTACGGCAGACTGCTCTCCCTGGGCTCTCTCAGCCCTGCCAGGGGCTCTGGCTAGCTGGGGAGACAAAGGCCGCCCTGTGCCCCATCCGTAGGGGGCTGAGAGCTACGGCAGGTCAGAGGCATTAGCCGCGACAGCACGTCGGTGCCAGCTGCCCAAGGGCCTGCCGACGTGTGCTGAGCTCAGACCGAAGGTCGGGGAGGAGGGGAGGGGCATCAGGCACCTGGCCACCTGATGGCCTACAGAAGTCTAGAAGGCACGCATCTACTCGAGTGTCAGCGGGGCCCCACACACACGTGCCGTGCACACCCTGGCCGGCGTACCTCGTTGGAGTGGGTGCGGTTCTGGTGCTTGGCGCGGTCTGAGGCGTTGGAGAAGGCCTTGTTGCAACCCTCGTGCTCACACACATATGGTTTCTCCCCAGTGTGGGACCGCAGGTGCGTCTTCAGGTTCTCCAGGCGGGAGTAGGCCTTTGAGCAGCCCTCGAACTGGGAAGAGGTGGGTTGGATCAGCGAGGGGTGCCCCAGATCCAACGTAGGGCTGGCCCACTGCCTCCTCCCCAGGCCCCCTCATCTGCTGTACCCCCCCCCCCCCGGGGCACCCAGGAGTATGCATTTTAACAGAAATGTCCACCTTGCTTTCAGATTCTAAAATGACATCGGGCCACTGTAGAAAACCCAGAAAAGACGGAAAAGTGCAAAAAGAGAAAGGAAAGGACATGCCCGAGGACAACCGCTGGCAACATGGAAATAAGTCTCTTTCTGGGGACTTTGTGGCTCATCCCCGGTTTTTGTTTTTAAGTTTATTTATTTATTTTGAGAGAGAGAGAGAGAGTGGGAGAGAGTGAGAGAGTGGGGGAGGGGAGGGAGAAAGAGAGAGAATCGGAAGCAGACTCCACACTGTCAGCACAGAGTCCAGTGAGGGGCTCCAACTCACTAACTGTGAGATCATGACCCGAGCGGAAGTCAAGAGTTGGATGTTTAACCAACTGAGCCACCCAGGTGCCCCCATCCCCATGTTTTATTTATTTATTTATTTATTTATTTATTTATTATTATTTTTATTTTTATTTTGAGAGAGAGAGAGAGAATGGGAGAGGGTCAGAGAGAGAGAATCCCAAGCAGGTTCTATGATGTCAGTGCAAAGCCCAGTGCAGGGCTCAGTCTCATGAACCATGAGATTATGACCTGAGCCGAAATCGAGTTGAATGCTTAACTGACTGAGCCACCCAGGCAGCCCTCATCCCCACGTTTTAAAGCCAAACTGAGAACATATCAAGTATTTAGTTACATACTCCATTTGTCAAAATCAACGACACATGGTGAGAATCATCCCATATCATTAAAAACTCTTTCAAAATGTTATTTTAAACTGTTTCCAGGGGCACCAAAGCTCTAACCCCCGGTCAGAACTTTGGTGTGCATTAAAATGTGCTGAGAATGAAATCCAGTTTTCTCCGTGTCCTTGAGTGAGCTGGCCGCCCTCACACTTGCTATGGCCATGCTGGTCCCCATTCAGTTCCTTGACCCCACCAAGTTCTTCCCAGCACGGGGCCTTTGCACACACTGTCCCCCTCTGGCTGGAACCTCACCCCGGCCCTGGCCTGGCTCACTCCCTCTCAATCTCTTAGGTCATTTCCTCTGAGAGCATTTCTCTGATAATCGTAACACTACCGTTTTCCGTTTATACTGCCTACCACAATTTATAATGATCTTCACCATTTTATTATCTGGCCTTCCCACCAGGATGCAAGCTGGAAGAGAGCAGGTATCATCTAGATCTTGTTCATTTTTGTGTTCCTAGTATTTAGTGTCTATGAAAAAATCCATTTTCGGCACTCACGAAACATTAAAAAAATTTTTTTGTACTCGTTTATTCATCTTTGAGAGACAGAGAGTGACAGAGCATGAGCAGGGAAGAGGCAGAGAGAGAGACACACAGAATCGGAAGCAGGCTCCAGGTTCTGAGGTGTCAGCACAGAGCCCGACGCAGGGCTTGAACTCACGAACTGCGAGATCATGACCCGAGCCGAAGTTGGACGCTCAATCGACTGAACCACCCAGGCGCCCCAAGAAACATTTTTGAAAAGGAAGGAAGGAGGGAGCACGAGAGTGTGACTGAGACGGAGGGAGCGAGGGAAGGAGGAAGGAGGGACGGATCATCGTGGGGGGTTCTGCACCTATTCCCAAGATACTGCAACAGCATCTACTGTGCCTATGAAAACTGCCCTCAGCATGACACGGAAACCCCAGCAGGAACTGTCACACGCTTCACATCCTTGCCTTTATTCCTGACCAGTCTGACTGAGTACATTGGGCTCCAAATGCCTTTGATCTGTTTCTACAACTCACAGCTCGTACCACAGGGCTATGGCGTGCTACCACTTAGCATGTTACAAAAACAACTTGCTGCAGAGGGCCGGAAAGAGCAAAAATAATTTTGCAAAAGGAGGACAAATCTGGAGGACTGACACTTCCCAATGTCAAAATTCACTGCATTACTATCATAAGGGCAGACAGAAGGATCAACGTAATAGAAGAAACGAGAGTTTAGAAATAAACTCATATATTAGCATCAGGTGATTTTCGACAAAGGGCCATTCAATGGGGAAAGAAGAGTGTCTTCAACAAACGGGATCAGGACAACTGGACAGCCGCGTGCAAAAAGAATGAAGTTGGACCCCTACCTCATACCATATACCCAGACTCAAAATACATTAAAGACCTAAAGGGTAGAGGTTCCCTATAAAACTATATACAGATTTATATAAATAAGACTATGCATTTATAAACAATAACTCACAGAAGAAAACATAGGGGTAAATCTTTGTGACCTTGGATTAGGCAATGGTTTCTTTGATATGACACCAAAAGCTCAAGCAGTTAAAAAAGTGGACTTCATCAAAATTAAAAACTTTGGTGCTTCAAAGGAAACGATCAAGAAAATGAAAAGAAAAGCCCCCAGGGGGAGAAAATGCTGACAAATCATATATCTGATGAGGGTTTAGAACTACTGCAACTCAACAGTAGAGACAAATAACCCAGCTTGAAAATGGGCAAAACATGTGAGTAGACATTTCTCCAGAGATGATATGCAAATGATCACTAAGCACATGAAGAGATGCTCAACATCATCAATCATTAAGGAAATGCTAATCAAAACCACAGTGAGATGCCCTTTCACATCCGCCAAGATGACTGTCATTAAAAGACAGGTTAGCAAGTGTTGGGAACGACGTGAAGAAATCAGCACCTTCACATATTGCTGGTGGGAATGTAAAACAGTGCAGCCTTTTTGGAAATGGGTCTGGCTGGTCCTCAAATCCAGCAATTCTACTCTAGGTACATACACAGGAGAATTAAAAACACAGGTCCGCACAAAAACCTGTACACTAACGTTCGTACTTGTGCTAACAGCCGAAAAGTGAAAACACTGCAAATATCCATCAAGTGATGAATGGATCAAAATACTAGGATCTATCCATACAATGGACAGTCGTTTAGCCATAAAAGGAATGAGGTATTGGGGCGCCTGGGTGGCTCAGTCCGTTAAGCTTTCAACTCTTGGTTTTGGCTCAGGTCATGATCTCACGGTTCTTGGGTTCTAGCCCCACGTTGGGCTCCGCACTGCTGGTGTGGAGCCTGCTTGGGATTCTGTCTCTTTCCCTCTCTCTCTGCCCCTCTCCCACGCTCTCTCTCAAAATAAATAAATAAGCTAAAAAAAAAAAAAAAAGAATGAGGTATTGAACATGCTACAACACGGATGAATCCTGAAAACATGCTGAGTGAGCAAAGCCAGACACAAACACTACCCATTGTATGATTCCATTTTTATGAACTGTCTGAAACAGGCAATTCACAGAGATGGGGAAGTAGATTAGTGGTTGTCAGGGAAGGGGGGAGGGGTGGGGAAGAGAATGGGGAGTGACTGCAAACAGGCATGGGGTTTCTTTTTGGGGGTGATGACGATGTTCTGAAATCAGCTAGTGGTGATGGCCGTACAACTTTGTGAACATACTAAAAATCTATATATATTTTTTTTATTTAAAAATTGTTTTTAATGTTTATTTTTGAGAGATAGAGAGACAGAGACAGAGTGTGAGTGGGGGCGGGGCAGAGAGCAAAGAGAGGGAGACACAGAATCCAAAGCAGGCTTCAGGCTCTGAGCTGTCAGCACAGAGCCCGATGTGGGGTTCGAACCCATGGACCGTGCAAGATCATGACCTGACCACTGAACCAAGTGAACCACCCAGGCGCCCCTGAATTGTATTATTTTTTTAAAAGGGTGAACTTTACGGCATGTGAATTTTTATCCCAATTAAAAAAAGAAGTTAGCAACAAAGATAGCATATTTCATTGAATCCTGGCTACCACCTATTTTAAGACAGCCTGATTTCAGGGATATTAAAATATATGATATTATATTAATATAATATTAAATGTCTATCTCAGAATTATGAAATACGGTGATTCACAGAGAGGAGTTCCCAGAGGCTTCAGTTGCAACCACATCAGTACATCACTGGACCAACGGCCCTTTTATTTTTTATTTATTTAAAACATGTTTTTTAATGTTAGCTTTGGGGGAGAGAGAGAGAGAGAGGCAGAGAGAGCGAGAGACACAGAATCCCAAGCAGGCTCCAGGTTCTGAGCTGTCAGCACTGAGCCCAATGCAGGGCTCGAACTCACAGAGTGCAAGATCATGACCTGAGCCGAAGTCAGAGGCTTAACGGACTGAGCCCCCCAGGCGTCCCCCACTGGCTCTTTTAAAGAGGGAGCAACTGTGTGTGGTAAAAAAAAGGTCTCACCAATCATAGTCACAAATTCTGTTCACTCCATAAGGGAAACTGTCTAAAAGGTCTTATCTCTGTGTTCATTTTGTTCACTTAAAAGAAATTCAAAAAAAAAAAAAAGAAATTCACCCAAAGTGATTTTGCTCAAGCTGTGAAACCACCAGTGAAACTTTTCTCTGTGCGGGGGTGGGGGGGAAGACCCCAGGGTGCTGCTAAGGGGGCTCCTGTGTCTGGGGTCTGCCAGCCGCGTGAACTGTGGGGGTGCAGCCGTACCCCGGGGGCCAGGGGCACACGGACACAGGTAGGGAACACCGGCACCCCCCCCCCACCTGCCAGGCACACACCCAGGGGGTAAATCAGAGATCTGGGATGGCACACAGGGGCGGGGCCTCAAGAACCCCAGCCCGCCGGAAGGTGCAGGGCAGGAGCGCACAGGACAGACAACATGCTGGAAGGCTGGGTCCCCGTGATGCTGCCCGTGGCCTGTTCAACCCAAGTACACCTGTGGTCAGCCACGTCCAATGCAGCCCCATCACGCGCGAGACGCGGCAGGGAGGAGGGGCCACTCACCGTGCACTTATGGGGCTTCTCGCCTGTGTGCCGGCGCATGTGCACCACCAGCATGTACTGGGCCTTGAAGGGCTTCTGCTCCCGCGTGCAGGCCTGCCAGCGGCACACGAACTCCTTCTTCTCCCCATGGATGTGCTCGTTGTTGATGTGCTGCGGGAGCAAGCCCATAGGGAGGGGTGAGCCCAGCCACCCACCCCTGCGCACCCCACCTACAAGGCGCAGACGCCCCACCCTGCAAGACCACCTGCTAGGCGCCAGGCCACACCTCCTCAGGAGTTCTCATTAGCTGCCATTAACCCAAGATCCACTGGGTGATCTCCTTGTCTCGCTGCATTTCCCAATTCTCTGTCCTCAAAGTGACCACCTATGACGGGCAAAGTCATCCCGCTCACCCCAGGCTGGGCTCTAGGCTCCGGTGGTTATGATGATGCTCCTGGGCTGCAAACAGTAGGCACTAAATAACTGTAGTGAGGCAGTCGTGCACTGTGGTTGGTGCACGAGATGCTTCTCCCAAGCTTGCGCCTATTGTCCCAGGAATTTTTAAATACGCTTTTTTATTCCAATGGAAAACATCAATGCATCCTCACCTCTGTCTTTGACAGTAACCTGTGAGATGATGGCTCTGCCCCTTTTCGCCAAGCCCCAGATAGTTCTGTGGCCTCTGCAAGGCCCAGGCAGCAAGGGTGGGTGGAGCTCGATGGGGACCCCTGATGGTGGGCTCTGGGCACTGTGTGATGCTGCCCCTGGGACAAAATGCTCAGACAGCACGACTGATCTGGAGGTATGGCAAGGGGGAGCCCTGCATCCCAGGGTAGGCGGAGTCAGCAAGCTGCCCTGAGTTGACCCTTTGGATTTTAGTGGTTTGCTTTGATTATTTAACTGAAGGCTGCAGGACTCACTGGAGCAGGGGTATTACTGCCTCTCGGCTTAGGATTTGTGGATATGTGTGGGGCCTCCAGACTTTTATGTCCTTAATCTTTGAGGTGGCTTATATATCTTGGGGAGTGAAAAAAGGTGGTATAAGTCACTCACACAGTAGTCTGAAAAAGTGTACTGGACCTTGCGTGCTTCCTCTTGCTCTAGGGCTTTTCTCTAAAGGCCACTGGGGAGCCTCCTTGCACCCCCCATCAAGGTCATGTCCTGTCTGTGTGCGGATATGGCTGGGCTTGCTTCCCCCAAGGGGGACGGGGAGGGGGAGACACTCAGATCTCGGGGGCCTGTTCTCTCTAGCCCCAGTGCCTTTCCCCTCTCTTTTCCTGGCTCGTCTTCCAGCCGTCACTGCCTCCCACACACCACAACCTCCAATGCAGCAGCCATTAGCCACCTATGGCTCTTGAGCCCTTCAAATGTGGCTGGTCCCACCGGGGATGGGCTGTTTCAAAGATGGAGAATAAAAAAATAATAATAAGGATGTAAATAAAATATCCCACTAATTTTCGTTTATATTGATGACACATCAAAATGATAATCTTTCAGATATATTGGGTTAAGTAAAATATATTATTCAAATGAACTTCACCTGTTTCCTTCTACCCTTTTTAAACAGTGTGCTCCCAGGTTCACATAAAATTATGTGCGTGGTGGACACTTGTGGTTGGCAGCGTCTTTCTGCCGGACCGTGCTGCTGCAGGTCTTTGCAACCTCTGGGGCTGTCCGAGAACTGAGCATGCGGGCCCTGGCAGCACCTGACCCGGAGAAGACAGAAAAGCCCACACACCCCCGAGAAACAGGCCCGACCATCATGCATACAAATGCCCATGTTGGAACAAGTAAAATCTACAGCGCTTTGAACTTCCAGGGAAATCTTATCATATTAGCCTCACTTTCCATTTTTAAAGCCTCTCAAATGATAAAAATGCTTCCTGACAATGCCTTTCATTTTTTTCTTATTGGTTTACTTAGCAACAAATTGTTAATAATCGACTGGGGGCTCCAGCTCGCCCGTGTGCCTGCCACCATCCATCTTCCCAGGGAGCGGGGAGAGAGTCACAGCCGGCAGAGGGGCTGGCTCTCTTTTCATAGGGGGCTTCTCTTTCCAGGGCCGGGCAGAGGTGGTCACCTCTGTCCACAGGGACAGTCCTGGGCACAGGCAGAAGGCTGCAGCTGAAGCCCTCCTTCCCCCCGACTGCCTGTATCTGAGGAACTCCCTTTCTGCTCTTGGGGGCTGGCTTGCTCACCACTGTGCACACCTCTTATGTCTGCATCTCTGTTCCCCCTCTGCCCACCACCCCCCCGCCGCCCCACCCGGCCCCTCGTGGTCCCACATGCAGTCCTCTCTCTCTTTCATCTAATCTCCTCTGTCCTACAACTCACAGCCCCAGTGGCCCCTTCTCCATCTTGGAATGGTTTACCCAAAGACGTGGAACAGGTGGAAAAATTATGTTCGAGTTCCAGAAGGGCTTAGGGCAGCCCCATTTCACAGGTGCTATGTCAGCCGCGACAGGTTTGCTGGGAAATTCTGATCTCCTGTGTCCTCACACTTTGCGGGGGGGAGGGCACCCCAAAGAAAAGAAACCCTGGGTATTTGAAAGCAACTGGCATGACAGGAGGAAGCAGAGGGAGAAGGCAGTGTCCTAAATGCGGAGCCCACAGAGCTGCGGAGAAGCAAACCCCTTTGGGATGGCTTCAGGATGTGAACAGTGTGAATCGACCCCATCCAGCAATCCGACTGGCAGGCTGGTGTGGGGCTCATCGGTACAGACTCTCATTCGCCAAGGAGTGTGTGGGTTCGCGGGGGAGCAGTGTTGGGAGGGTGATTCTTGAAATCAAGCTCTCTTCTGGATGGAGAGGAGAGACACCCGCTCAGGGCTGCTGTGGGGAACAGGGAGGAGGGGGCGGGAGGCTAGCTACCATGCATGAAATGCCATCTGCTAAGTGCTTATGTGGGTATCACATTCAACCTTCACAACTTTGTTGGGTAGGCTTCACCCGCATTACGGGAGGAAAAAAACTGGGGCTCATGGAGCTTAAGTCACTTGTTTGGAACCACTCGGCGAGGTGTGGTGCAGCCAGCCTCTGCTCTCCAAACCTCACAGGTTACCTCTCGACTGCCATCATATGGATGCTGCTGTAGAACAGTTTAGAGTGGGGACCAAGGGCCATGACATGAGGGGGCACCCAGGTCCCATGGCCTCTCTGGTGTCCTGAGCAGACAGTACCAGGTATTTCTAAGCAGCCCCCTCTTGATAATGGTATCAACACCCCATCTGTTCTTGTGTACATTGGGTCTCTGTGAATGGTCTCCAAGAGGAAGTTACTAATTCCTTCCTCCATGGGAGGACCTTCTTTCGGGTTTCAGGGTCCGTGTTTATAGATGCTCGCTGGTTTAACTAATCTTATTTCCCTCTTTGCACTGGCTGCTAGGAAGCTCAGGGGAAAAAAAAAGATATTTATGTGAATTATAGCTCAGAGCACAGAGCTGTTTTTTTAAATCCATTCCACACCTGGCTTCATTTATTGTTCCTTTCTCCTTAATTTTCTCATTTACTTATTTTTGTTTTAATCTCTTATACTATGTATGTGTTGGTAGGCCCCCTTTTAGAAGCAGGCACGGCCCAGATAAACAATTAGGTCTCCCACTTGCAGAGGATGTAGCCCCGGCATCTCCTAGAGCCGCCTCCCCCAGCCCCTTCTCCCCCGCAGAGGGCCTGAAGTTCTGTCCGCTGGGCGGGCTGCTGGGGCTTAGAGGCTCACGTGCACCAGCTGCTCCTGGGTGTCGTACTCCTTGGTGCAGTCTTCCCAGTGGCAGTTGGTCTCGTAGATGATCACTTCGGCCTCCTGCTTACAGTCGTCCCTGTCCAGGTCTTCCTTGAGGTCAGCCAGCTGCTCCTGGGGGAGGAGCAGAGCAACCCACGTGAGCCACGTTCAGCCACCGGGCCCTGACGGAAGGTCATTAGTGGCCCCGGGCGGTCTATGCCAAGGACCCTGAGCTGGTATAGGTGTGGAGACGCACGGATGCACATGCACGCACACGTGAGCACACATGCATGCACTTGTACACACATGCGTGCATACGTACATCTATGTGCTCAGCCACTTTCCTCAGCTAGCTCCCACCCATCCTTCTCCTGTTGCACAGCTGTCCTGGGGCCCCTCCTTCCTCTCTAATGCTGGCTTGTCATCACCAAAGTGTCCCGCCACATCCTGGGTCAACCGACTTGGCGAGGAGAACGGGAGAAAGGAGGGCAGTGACTTTCGCTTATTTGGTTTGGTTTCCTCCGGGAGAGCCAGGGTGGACCCGCGTGCGATCGCGGTGGGGGCGTTTTCATTTATAGTCTGCACGGGGTCTGCTCCCGCCTGGAGGCAAGAGAACAGCCAACAGGCATCTGGCCTGGCCCTTCAGACGACTCACTCTCGCACTGTCCCCTCCCTCCAGGACACAGAGCACACCCCGATTCGTGCTCAGGGTTACTGGCATGGTCTCCCAGTGCCCATCCTGTCCTCCCCGCCACAGTCCTAAGACGTGGGCATCTGTGTTCTTGCATCACCGCCAGGAAAATGGGTTCAGGGAGAGGCCACCTTGCTCTCTGCAGGGCACTCAGTGAGTGACAGCCCCCATCTGCAATGGTGTCTCCTCATCAGGACAGGGCCCACGTGTGCCCTGTTCAAGGTGGCAAAAGAAAAGCAGGGGACACAGGGGCAAAGGAAAGGCTGGGAGTGGGAGCGAAGGGGGAGGCACAGACGTGCCACGCTGGGACAAAAGCCACAGGATGTCAAGGATTCCCCAATATCGCACTGGCTGGCTGGGGCAGGCTCAGAGCAAAGCCAGGCAAAGCGGCAGATGTTAGAACGATGGAATGCTTTCCATTTCACACTATCTACAAAACAGCAGGACTATTCTGTTTTTCCCAAGAGCCTCCGGGGGAAACATTTATAGGCCAGATTAAGGGGGCTGACCTCCCCCACAGTCAGGAGCCCCAACCCCTACGGGCTCTAGAGACCACAAAGCAGAAGCTGTAGCTCGCCCGTGAGCCTCATTACTGATGCCGAGTCCATTTCTGCGAGTGGGGAAATCTGCCTCGTGGCTCCCCGGGCTGGCCGCAGACTCACGCCCCTGACCGACTTTCCACTGGAGCTGCAAAGCTTCTGGTTGCTTCTCAGAGTACTTTCCAGTGAACGCACTTGCCCTGAAAAGGCAAACGATGATGTGCAGTATCCTAAGTCCACGGGCAGCGCTGGGTCCACATTAAAAGGAAGTGCAGGTACGCCCCTGCCCTGAACCTTTAGCAATGGGGGGGTCGGTGGGGCTGTGGCCCCCTACCCCTGCTCTGCACTGTCAGAAAAACTGCAAACAGACTTATTATTTCTGTACGTCCCGCTTATTTGAAAGAAGACCTGAAGGAGCTGCCAGGTGGACATGTGAGCGGAAGACGGCACGGGGGCAGGGGGTGCGCTCGGGGCCTCCAGATGGGGCTGGGCATCATCCTAGCCCACGGTTTTGAGGGCTTAAACAGAGCGGGGATTCATTATGCCGCATGCCTGCCAAGGGAAAGCACGCCCATCCACCCTGCAAATGAGACAGGTCACTGAATCAGGACCCTGAGTGACATAGTGACAACCTCTTGTGATAAACAGCTTTCCTTCCACGGACACATTGGAGGAGCCAGGCCAGGTGGGAAGGAGGGCCCTGGGCTGCCTTTCTGGGTTGGAGGGGCGGGGCAGGGGCTCCCCGGGGCTCTGCGTCTGTCCTCACAGCTCCAGCATGTTTATCTCCCCTGGATATGTGCCGTCCTCATCAATTTCAACGGCCCCCGATGATGGCCGACCTCGTGGAAACCATGCATCATGCGGAGATGCTTTGGCGTCAGCGAGGGGAGAAGAATTTGTCACCAACTCCTCTGTTTGCCTGACAATAACAGGACCCAATATTTCATAAAAATTAAGTGCCCAGAGCATGCCCGATGGTTTACAGGTTTGATAAAGGATGGTCTGACAGATGTAGGGAAGACGGGGGACAGGAGGTCCCCTGCATCCTCGGTGTCAAAGCTCGTGATGCTGTAGTAACAGATGGAGACCATGCCACTCTCAGAGGCCTGGGGGGGCGGGAGTCTCGCCCGCGGGGTCAGCACTCACACCAAGCCCTTCCTTTCCATGACAGGCCTTCGCTGCAAGAACTGGGACCATCAGCCTGCCATCTCAGAGCATCTGAATAAGTGGCAGGATCTCCAAAGGGACTGGCACGGGGGTTTCAGTCCTGCAACAGACCTGGGCTCTGATTTGCTCCCTCCCTCACCTTCCTGCCAACAATCATCTTCCTTGCCTCCCCTCTGTACCGTGCTTCTTGCTCCCTCAGATGTACATCCAGTCATTAGAAATTCCTACTTCATAGTGACTTTGCATCAGGCCCTGTGCAAACCCTACTGACGTGGGGCCGAATCAGCCTGTCTCCCAAGTGCAGCCTCTCCAAAGCTTTCAGCGCAGTGCAGGCTACAGGCAACATGAGCTAGGAGCTAGGATGGGTGTCTGGGCACATGCGAGTCCTACTAGCCAGGAGAGTCAGGAAAGGTGGAAGTGGCAGTGAAAGGGGCGAGGTGGGGGGTGGAGTTCTAGGGACGGGGAGCAACTGGACAGGGGCCACAGCCATTCAGGGGACAGGAGTGACTGAGTGTGACTGGGGCTTGTGTGAGGGGCTGGGGTGGGGATGGCTGCAGCCCCAGACATCCATCCATCCATCCATCCATCCATCCATCGACTCATCCATCCATCTATCCACTCATCCATCCATCCATCCACTCATCCATCCATCCACTCATCCACTCATCCATCCATCCATCCATCCGTCTATCCATCCATCCATCTATCCACCCGTCCATCCACTCATCCATCCATCCATCTATCCATCCATCCGTCTGTCTATCCATCCATCCATCCGTCTATCCATCCATCCATCCATCCATCCATCCACTCATCCATCCATCCATCTATCCATCCATCTATCCATCCATCTCTCCATCCTCCCTCCATCATCCATCCATCCATCCATCCATCTGCCCATCCACTCTTTCACGCAGAACGTGTTTCATGAGCATGTAACATGCAGGGTGCTGGGGACACAGCTCTGGTCCTCCCTGAGCTCACGGTGTCCCCGCCCTCTCTGGTTCACTCATTCATGCAGGCAGCTGTCCGTTCGTCCATTCACCACCAGGGCCAAGGTCACAGGTCCGCTCACCCAGCTGGAGGACGGCCAGGACAGCCAGTAGGTTACCTGCGTCAGGGTCAGCGGGGAGGCTGGCCGCAGGCCCTCTGCCTCTGTCTTGACCTTGCTGCGCTTATGAATTACGATGGGGTTCACGGTGCTGCTCACAGCCGATTCGCTGTTCTGCTTGTTCTGAGGGAGGGAGCAGGGGAGTCCGTCATGCAGAGGCAGGGTGGGGACATCCCAAGTTCTGTTTGGGCTTTACCTCAGGGATCCTCCCCACGTAGGTTGGGCCAGCACTTCTGTTTGAAGTTTCAGAAGCTGAGTCTCCCGACGTGGTTCTCTGGCTGGGGGGCACAGCCACGAGAGAGCCCAGAGCTCGGCCTTCCAACCCCACCCCCCCACCTCCCTGGGAATGGAAAAGAAACCCTCTCTTTGCGAAATGCAGGACACCTTCACTCCTGTTCCAACAGCCTCAGCTTCTCAGCCCTCTGGAGCAGGGGGTCTTGAAGCATGAGAACAGGAGAACAGGGCCGGGCCAGCCCGGGGAGCAGGAAAGAAGAGCCTGGTCACAAGAGCTGATAGCTACTGTCTGGAGGGAGGTGCCAGGTGGACACCTGGAGCCCTGGGGTGGAGAGGGAGGGCGTCCTGGAAGAGGGGCTGCTCCAGACAGGGTGGGGTCTTGCCTTCGTCCCAGCACATGCTCACCTCTGGGCTCCGCCCTGCCAGGTGGCTGGCCTGGGAAGTGGCGCAACCTCGAGAACTGTCATCGTGAACGTTAGCCACGATCCGGGTCCCCACGGGGCTCCGTGCACCCAAGCTCAGATATGCGCACAATGACCCGATTAGGCGGCAGGCCCCACTCCGCGCATGCGTTAGCCCAGGCTGAAAGATGCTTCCAGCGAGTTGGGGTCCAAAACGCAGTCTGGCGGAATCCACAACCGTGTCCTTCCACGCCCCGATACTGCCTCTAAAACCATTTCGTCATGTGCAAAATGGGGCTTCATTCAGCAAAAAATAATGGCGCTTACTGTGTGCCTGGCACTGTACCAGCACGCCCCGCCACATTGAAGTCCTGCTGGAGAGCTCAAGTAAGATGGCCTTTGGTCAACTTAGGCTCTAAGTACTGAGTACATTGTACTCTGTCTGCCAGAGCCGGAATTCTAGGGTTGCTCCGTCTACTCATTACGTTGATAGGACAGGCGACCACAGAATTTATAGGCCAGGCACTTGCCAGCGAAAGTGAGGGTGTCAGGACCCCGCCTAGGTCTCCTGATCTAGCATCTGGCCCTTCTGATCCCGTGGCCTATCGCCAGAAGGCATCCCACCATCCAGACCCGAGTGGGGAGTCCTTCCACAAGTTCCCGGCATGAGAAGGCAATGATCAGCTCTCGTGGGGCCCCGGGAACCCGGGGACCCACCTACCTGGGTGGCGTCGCTCAGACAGGTGGCGCTGCCGCTGAGCTGGGTGGGCGTGGCATTGATGGAGGCGAGGGCCATGGGCTGTTGGGCCAGGAAGGTGGGCGAGGGCTGGATCAAAGGCGGGGTGTGTCCGAAGGCTGAGCCCAGGCCCCTCTGCTGGCTCAGGATCTGCTGGTAGGCCACCGGGTTGATGGGGTGGGGGAAGGTGAAGGCTGGGCTGCAAAGGAGAGCAGGCAAGTCACGGAACGGAGTTGGGGAGGGCGGAGGCTGTTTGGTCAAGACTTCCTGCACAGAGAGGACCCTGCCAGGGATCGGGAAGGGCGTGTTGCTTATCTTGCGGTTAGCATGGCTTTACCTGGCTCAAGAGCCACCACTGTCTGCCATCTCAGGCCTCACGGGCTGTGCTCACCTGCAGGCCCCGCCCCATGACCCAGCCTTCACCCCAGGGAGGGGCCAGGCGCCATCTCAGGCCTACACCCCAGCCCTTCACCTCTCTGACGCCTGAGAGGCATCCCCAACCATCTGAGCCCCACTGGGCCCTGAGGCCGCTTCTGATGCCCGCTTGTCCAGGACATGTGCCCTGGGCCCTGCAGCTCGCGTCACCCCCTCTCTTCTTTCACTTCTGCTGCACCTCTAGGTTCTTTTATGCCATCTGCATATGAGCCCTCTCTCCAGAACATGATACTGCGGAAATAATGGTGACCTCCAAGGCTAAGCCATATAAGACATGTGGCTTGGGTGGCTCAGTCAGTTGAACGTCCAACTCTCGATCTCAGCTCAGGTCATGATCTCAAGGTTCATGGTATGGAGCCCCTCATCGGGGGTTGAGATTCTCTCTCTCTCTCTCTCTCAAAATAAGTACATAGCTTAAAAAAAAAAAAAAAAAGACATGTGGCTTCCTCCTTGCTCTCTCCTGCATCAGTCACTTGGGGTGGGGGTAGGGGAGCCAGCCGCCATGCCGTGAGGAAGCTCAAGCAGCCTTATAGAGAGACTCCTGTAACGTGAAATAAAGGCAAGTCTTCAGGTGCCTTACAGCCCTGGTCGACACCTTCAGCGCAGGCTCGTGAGACCCAGCGCCAAGCCAGTCTCATTTTCTTGACCCCAAGAAACAGTTTGAGATGGCAAATCCTCGTTGTTGCTTTAAACAGCTAAGGTTCAGAGTAATTTGTTTTGTAAAAAAAGACAGCCAACATCCTTATTACCACTTCGATCTCTGCACTTCCTAGGGCCAGACTCTCCTGACATTCCTCACACCTCCTGGCCTCCCTGAGGAGGGTTGCGGGGAGGAAATGAGTTGAGTCAAGGTGGTTGGGTCTGAGTCCTTAGAACAGCCATGGGCTGCACGGTGGAGTGGGGGCGGGGTGGGGACAAGGGCGAATGGTGTCAGTGAGGTCTGGGTGTGCCGTGCTGTGACCACAGCCGGAAGCTGGCTGCCTGCTTGGAGACCTGGCATGGCCCAAGTCGGTGTCACAACGTGTGCCACCAGTGGCTGTGGCTGCCATAAAACCTTGGGTTTTATGGTTGACTCTTTCGTGCCAGGCCCAGTAAACATACCTTTCACATCAGAGAGTGGGTTTGGGGGAAGAGCGGACACAGGAAGACGTACTCGAATGTTGGCACGTTGCGGCATCATCGTGGTCGGTGTGGAATTCAGGGAGCCGTTGCAAGCACACCGACTCACAAATGCAACATGTCCTGTCTTTCTCCACGGGTCGAAAGCATGGGCCCTCCCCCACCTGGCCCCCAGCCCACCTTCTGGGGCTCGGCCGCCCACATGCCGGCTGGGCTCACCTGAGGGTGCCTGCTGACAGGTGGCCGTAGGAGCCGCTGGCCGCCGAGCTGCTGCGGGAGTTGTTGATGTAGGCCACCAGCGAGTTGGGTGATGTCCGGATCATCCGCTGCAGATCCAGGCTGGCGTCTGACAGCGGGGAGATGGACAGCGCCCGCTTGCGGCTCAGGCGGGGCGTCACCCGTGGGCTGGAGAAACGCGACACTGTGGGGACAGCCAACCCCAGGCATCACTGTGCTTGTAGGGGGTAGAATTGGGGAAGGGGGACTGGTGGGGGTGGGGGGACAGCGGGAAGAGCCTTTGAGGACGGTGTAATGAGAACCACAGCTGGGGGCTCTTGCGCAAGGGTCCTGGCCTCTCTCCAACTCAGTTTGCTTATCTATAGAATGGGATGGATCCATGCATGACGTGGGGGTGTGAGAAACACAGGTCAGATGCTTGGGGGAGAGAATATGTTCGCTGAACATTTAAGGCGTAGCAGCTAAGTGTTGAACAGCTTGGTGGCCACGAGTTGAACCCACCTGTGAAGCTAGCGCGAGGTAGAGAAACAGGCATGGCCAGCGTCCTTCCAGACCCACCCCAAGGGCAGCCACTATCCTGGCTTCCGGAGTTGCCCGAGGCTTCGAGAACCTGTCATCTTAAACACTCTTCATGCACAGGCATGCACCCCAGCCACCACCCCACCGCTCTCTCTGACGGCCCCTCGCATAAGCTCTCACCCCTCACCGGTAAGCAACTGCGGGAAGGAAGACAGCCTGAACCAGAGGGGGGGCTCCTTGACCCTGGGGTCACACTCTCCCGCCTGGCTCCAGACTGCGCCCCCGCTCCCCAGTCAGGGTTCTGGCTCTCTCCTCTGGACAAACAATGGTCTAGAATAAACGACCTGCCAGTGTCACCGGGCAACTCCCACATGCTCTGTGTCTTCCCTTTCCAGACCTTCCCTGAGCCCTGGGTTCCTCTCTGTGCAAGGGTCTCCTGGATCTGACCCCTGGGGCTGTGGTGAGGAGTACATTACACAGCAGGGGCACCTAAACGCTTTGCCATGCCCCTGCATTTCTGGATATCGGCACCGACACCTCTTTCTGTGCCCCTTTGGGCTGGAGGGGTTGCCTGTAGACAACTCCAGAGGCTATTGGTGCATACCTCTGCTACACGCAGCCTGCCTCCATGCCTGTGCTCGGCCGTTCCTGGGCTCGTGATGCCCGCCTTCTTCCCTTCTGTCCGCTCAGAGCTGCTTAGACCCCACAGGTGCTCCTCCTCCAGGGAGGCAGCAGGTTGCCCTGGCTGCAGGGTTGGTGTGTTGGTGCCTTGTCCCCACAGGTGTGGGGGCACTAAGGGCAGGGCTGATGGCCTGGGGATCTCTGAGCCCCCATCCCCAGTGCCGACCAGCCCCTGAGAAGGTTCGGGGCCTATTTGGCCTGTGTGAGTGCATAGAGCCCTCCAGCTACCAACTGCAGAAGCCTCAGCAGAGCCCCTGCCCACGACCTCATGCCCCCAGGTCCCCTGCTGGGCCCTGGGGGCACCCATGCCCGGCGCTCCTCTGACCCCTCACTCTTGGCAAACCCGGGAAGCCCCTTTCTTCCTGGGCCACTGGGATAAACAGCCTCTGACGGGAGTTGGCCTGATGCCTTTCCATTGTTACCTCCTTCATGACTGAGTCTGCCCTCAAAGCCCCCTGCAGGTTCCCTTCCTCTCCCCCTCCTCCTATTCCCCCCATCCCACTGCTAGCCTGGGTCATCCCAGGGCCCTTAGCTAATTGCTGTCCCATCCACATTCCTCACTGCAGCCCGAGAGAGCTTTTTAATGTGTAAATTGAATCATGTCCCTGTGCCCCCCTGCCCTAACCTTTCCAAAGCTCCCAGTACTATTAGGAAAAAAGCCCAAATGCACAGGGTGGCTTTTGCTTGGAGGCCCTGTGGGTGCCCCCTGCCCACCTCTCCAGCTTCATCCTGCCCACCTCCCAGGCTCTGCTCCAGCCACCTCCCAGCTCCCTACCCCTGTCACCTGTCTTCCGGCACAGGGCCTTTGCATATGCCCATTCCTCTGCCTGAAGTGCTCTCCCTTCCTTTCTGTGCTCAGACCTCCACGGGTTATCACTCTCCCAGGGAGAGCACCCTGACATCCTCCGATTAAGAAGTTACCCCCATCCCAAACGGGGGGGGGGGTCACGTTGTCAAGTCCGCATGCACTGGTGTGGTTATCTGATTGCTTCTGCCCCTCCCACCTTTATGCATCAGGGACTTGGGTCCTTTCCCCCCACCGTTATATGCATACACATACACATATGCATCCATTCGGTGGTGAGCCCGAGTGGAAGATGGCAAATGTTGAGCCGTGGGCACAGGTGAGGGACAGCAGAATCACAGCCAGGGCAAGTCAATATTTATGCCCTGCCCTGAAGGTGCTGGGTACTGTTCTGAGCACTCCAAGGTATTAAGTTGTTTAATCTTTAAAGTATTCAACAGCGTCAACTGCCCTAGAAGGAAGGAACTATTACTACTGTCGTTTTACGAATGACAGAGGGCCATGAAGCCAGGGGAAGTGCAGAAGTAGACTTGGAAGTCGGGCAGTTGGCCCCAAAGCACTCAGCACACCGCCTCCGCCCAGGGTAGAGAGAAGACGCACCTTGCGGGGAAGGATGTGCTTGGAGGTGGGGGCTGGGGCGGTCAGACGCACATACACACCACGTGGGAACACACAGCTGGGCCACTCCAAACCCAACACTTAGTGCTTGTCTTGGAGCACATCACTCAGCCTCCTGAGCCTTTCTTTGCCCATCTGTACAATGGGGGCGCTATAGCTTGGCTTGCAGAGTAATCTCGAGGACACCAGCAAACCACCGGAGTGCTGAAAGCCCAGCAGACCTTCTAAAACGAAACTGAGAATTAACGTCGCTTCTTCAGGGGCGAGGAGGACGGCTTTGATGGGCAGGATGAGCCTAAAGCTAATACTGGAGTGAGGGACAGCAAGTCTAGAAAACACAGTCGGGCCACACAGCAGTACGTCTGTCACTACAGCATTCACTCATCTGTCTCATCCGGGCTCCTCTAGGCTTCTTTGTTCTTATTTACTGAGTTCACTCCCCGTCCATCCTCACTTCCAAGGAAAATCAAAGATGCAAACGTGAATCCTCCCAAAGAGTCCTGTCGCTTACGAACCGAGTGGCAAATGGAGAGACACGAGGTGGGAGGGACAATCCAACATCCTGTAGACTAAGAAATACACTCATCCTTCTAATGCATGTTCTAAAAAAAGACTGTGCTGCTAATATTTGGATTCCCACCCTCTCACGTGCCCCTAACAAGAGGAAACAGGGCAAATCTGACAGTGATATTCATCTCTGTTATTCCCACCCCTCGAGGGAAATATGTTTATTAATGTGCCTCTTCCCTTGATAAATTACTAAATAGAAAGAAAATCCTGGCACTCATTTCCTGTGGCTTCTCCTGTGATTTATGACCGGGGACTGGCAGAGCTGTTGCGTCCATTCATCTGTGGATGAGCCTGCGCCGATTTCCGTCAGCCGCCGGGAGGGGGGACCGGACACCAGCCTGCCCTCACCCGGGCAGACGCCCCATGCTACCCACTCCTGCTGCCGCTTGCATCTGGATCCTGTTTCAGCCACTATGTCTTTCTTTTGCTCATTCATGTGTTAGTTCATTCACCCATCAGAGCCTTGTGGTGATGGCATCGGGCTGGACGCTTTCGGGGATTGCAAGCAAGGGGGGGACCCTCGGCCCTGCCCTCCTGTGAAGCTCACTGTCCAGGTGAGAGAAGAAAATGGTGCCCAGAGCACTGGGCAGGGCTCCTGGGATTACTAGGTAACTCCAGAGTGCTTGGGGACATCGCTGCTTTCCCTGGGGGCAGCCGGGAAGGGCAGGAGGGTTGAGAACGGGTCCCCGGTGCAGGCAGACCATGTTCTGACCCTGCTTGACTGCTCTGATCAGGGTGACTTTGGGCGAGGCTCTGAACCTCCCTGAGCTGCTTCCTCACCTGGAAGATGGGCCAACAGTATCCACCTCTGGGTTGCTATGGGCTTGTGACCAGCATGTCACCCGAGCTCTGGGGCGGGGGGGGGGGGGTGTCCCGAGGACCCAGGAACCTGGAATGAGGGCGGCAGGAGGAAGCAGGGGCTGGCTCCCCAGGACGTGGGCGGGGCAGGCAGGGCACCAGCAGTGGAGAGAGCTGTGTCCCAGCACCACCTCCCAGGAGGCCTTTCTGTGCCAGATGCTGTCCTGAGCATGGGACTGGGACACGCCTCCCCTGGCGGTGGCAGGACACAGCCTCGTGGCCTGGCTCGTGGGCCCTGGGTCCTCACCGGTTAGGGAGCATCCCTGCACAGCCCAGCCCCGCCCACATACCTTCTGGACTCACTGAGTAAATGCTCTAAGGAAACCCAACTGGAGGACCTCAACCTGCCCCACACTTAGCCGTCCGCAGCCCCCTCACCCCTTCTTATGGGGGGATTGAAAACACCTCGGCTTTGGAGCCCAGAGGCTTGGGGTTGAGACTGGCCGGCACCATTTCCTAGTTCTGTGATGTAGACAAATTTAGGGCTCGGGCTCAGGGCCTCGGCTTCCTCGCCTGCAAAGTGACTTCGTGTCTGTGCCGGTTCACCGGGTGACCCACATACGCCACCTAGCCCGGGTCTGCACACAGCAGTCCTGCCCCTCGGGGAACCTGTGGCCTGCTCTCCTCTGCCTCAGTCTCCCTCCCGTCTGCAGGCTGGGCACGGACTCCCGGCCCGACTGGGGCCTCTGGCAGTCCCTCCAGCGGCTCCTCCTGCCTCTCTGTGGTGTGATCAATGTAATTGGTCTCTGAAAACCCCCTTGGACCTGCAGGCAGCATAAAGAACGGGCGTCAGAACGGAGGTGACATCCAAGTCAAATTAGTGTCAATATGACAATAAAATATACAGCTCGGAGGAAATATGGGCTGTAAACAGACAACATTTCAATCGGGAACATTTCAATCTTCTCAGTGTGGTGGGAGGAGGGGGTGGGTTGTGGCGGCTCCCACACTGCTGTGCAATCACCAATATTCAACAGCATAAAACAAGAACATTCCATTTTAAGGCCCCGGTGACAACCGGTGAATTCCCCGCCCTCCGGAGAACCAGTAGGCAGAGCGATAGCCTTGGACTCCCTGACCGCTGATCTATTACCTCCCAGCACAGTATCACTTTCCACTCTTCCTGCTATAAATCAGCCTCCTTTAAGAACAAGAGGCAACGGGCCTCCATCGACCACCAGGAGGCTGAGAGGCCCCTGGCCAGGGAGGGACGCGGGAGATGCCCTTTGTCCAGCCTGCAGCCTGGTCCTGGGACCCGGGAGCAGGGCAGGGCTTGGATTTTCGCTGCAGCGAGAGCTCCGGCAGAGGCCCCCTCTGCCTTCCTGCCTGCCCCACACCACCGTGGGGATCTCCTCGCACGCTCAACCCAGATGAGGTTATTTTGGGCTTGATGGAGGCAAGGATATGGACGTCTTCCTCAGAGCATATCTGCTTTCCCATATGAGAAAAAATACAAGGTTCTATTTTAAGGTCTATTTATTTAACCCCAAAAGGTGAATGTATGAAAAATGCAAGGATTATTACACAGAGCCACCTGTGGAACTTATCAAGCACCACGAGGGCACGACTTGGCATGCTATGCACCATTGTGTATGCCTGGCACATAGGAGGTGCTTAAGAAATACCCCCAGAATGAATGAATGAGAGAGAGAGGAGAGAGAGAGAGAGAGAGAGAGAGAGAGAGAGAGAAAGAGAGAAGGCTCAGTTTCCTGAACTTCCCACAAAGTCATGAGGCCCCCTGCACCTGAACAGAGCTTACCTGCCATGGTCATGTTTATAGGAGGCTTTCTAACATGAACACACGTATTCTCGGAGAGTCTCAGGACCCTTTCACAGGTGGCCTTTGAGCCTGCACAATTCTGTGACAGTCTGAGCAAAAAGAAGGTCTACACTTCACTGGGTGGACTAAAGCTTCCTGGGAAGGTCTCTCCCCACACCCATGCAGCTGGGACCAGCAGGAGCTGGTGGGTTTTCCCTGCTCCCCAGTTTATAGGAAAGGAGAGGCTGGGGATACTCCAGAGGCTGACCTGAGCTGTGCACACTGGGGTCTAATAGATGCATGTGAACAACACATCCACTTGGGCATCAGAGCTGAACAGAAACGGCTAAAACATTAAAAAAATTTTTTGATGTTTATTTATTTTTGAGAAAGAGAGACAGAGCGTGAGCGGGAGAAGGTCAGAGAGCGGGAGACACAGAATCTGAAGCAGGCTCGAACTCACAGGCCGTGAGATCATGACCTGAGCCGAAGTCGGACGCTTAACTGACTGAGCCACCCAGGCGCCCCAGAAATGCCTAAAACATTTTTAGAAGCAGAAGCAAATGTTCTGGTTGTAGTTCAAACTGGCTTGGAAAAAAAAAAAAAAGAACCGTATTAAGTAATGACAGATACAGGATATTGTGTCGGCCTACTCTTAATTTCCTTGGATCGTAAGGGGTTGGGACCAAAGGAAAAGAGTCATCTGTTCCTGAAATCCTTTAGGGTTCAGAACCGCGCTCCCCCCCCCCCCCCACCCCCTGCCAAGCCTCACCCCCAGCCTCAGCAGATCTGGGGTGAGAAACTGATATGCCTGCCCAGGTCCGGGATGGAAACTTCCCTCTATACCCTGAAGACAATCACGTTCCCGAGAGGAGAGGTGGAGAAAGGATGGTGGGTGGGTGTGATGAGTCCAACGCGAGCGCAGCGCTCTCACGCCCACTGATGAGCTCACCTCCCTTGCTCCTGCTCAGCCCCAGATGCTGCCAAACACTGAGAGCCCCTGAGAACAAAGCTGCCGCGTTCCCAGCCACCTCCCCAGGTCCCTGCAAAGAACCGACAGCTGCTTGACCCCGGGTAGTTCCCCAATTAGTTTGCATCTTTCTATCCTAGGTTTTTTGGTGACCACCACTCACTCACTCAGTCACTCTGCAAACACAGAGGCCTGCTCCTTGGCCGCCATGCTCCCGGACCTGGGGAACCCCCCAGTTTGTCAACGGAGAAGCAGCAGCCAGTTACAGCCCCGCAGGTGGGAGGGAGGGAGCGCGAGCCGAGCTGACACGGTTGAGCTGGGGCTGGATCCGGGTGGTGTCTCAGAAGTGGCGGCTGACTGGGGTCCGAACACACGGAGCAGAAGCGAGCTGGGCAAGCCCGTAGGGAAGGGCATTGCAGGCAGAGGGAGCAGAGCAATTGTCTGGGAGGCTTCATTTGGAGCCGGGCGGTGGGAGGCAGTGTGCAAGGCGGGGGAGGGGCGGGGAAGACTAGGCTGCAGGGGAAGGCCACTCAAGCCGGGTTATAAAGCCTGAATCTTGCCCTGAGGGTGACGAAAGCCACAGGGGTGCAGAATGACGGAGGGGATGAGAAATTACTGCGAGGCAGCCGTGAGGCCGAGGGAGCCCGAGCTGAACGGCAGTGCTGGGAAGGTGGCGAATAACAGGACGGCTGCGGGGGGCTGACGACTCAGACGTGGCAGGCCTGGGGCTGGGACGGATGGGAGGCATGGGGCGGTGGCCACGAGGAGTTGTGGCACTAGGCTAAGCACGCGGTGGACAGCGACACAGGCAATCAATAGACAAAACTCCCACAGGAGGGGAAGATGTGAACGAGGGAAAAGGCTAGAAAGACACAGGAAGTAGTATTGATGGAGTCGCTCCTGCACGCCAGGCACTGGCCAAGTTCACATGCACGACCTTACTCAGTAGTGTGTTTAGTCCAACTGGCATGTGGGGCTAGGAATCACTGTCCGGACCCCATCCAGTGCCCCCGGCTCCCTTGGGTCATCTCCCACGGTGGGGACGCGCACAGGCAGTGCTGGCTTAGATGTGTCTGCAGCTCACTGCCCCAACTCCCTTCCCAAGGCCACCCCGAAGGGCAGCACCCACTCTGGCCCGGCTGCTCTAGGCCAAGCTGGAACACGTCTGGCCCAGCAGGCCCTCCCTGAGGCCATGGCTCTTGGGGTGACAGATGTGTGGTGCTGCCTGGAGGTAGTGTGCCCAAGGGAAGAGCCAATGTGTTGGTGATAAACAGCGGGGCTTGAAACCCCAACTCACAGCCTAGGCAAGTCACACGACCCCAGTGTGCTCATCTTGAAGTAGAGATGACAATTCCAGCCTCAGAAGACGGCTGAGGGTAGTCACAGGGGAGAGTATATGGAAAGGCACAGGATGGAGGTGGCGGTCACACAGGCACATGGCAGGTGCTCATGTTGGCTGACTCGGCCTCTCCTGCCCTCTGGGGACACCTGCCTGACCAGACCCTCTGCCGTGGTTTGTCTGCGTCTGCCCGCTGTCCAGCTGGCCTGGTGCCGGCCACCCTGAGGCTTTGGGAGGCCCTGCGTGGGGGGATGTGACGTTCGGACGTGGCTATTTGAGGACTAGTTGCATTGTACCTGTTGTCTGGTTTCTAATTTTGACAAGTGGCCTGTACACACAGCTTTACTTGAGTCCCACCCTCGCCACCTGCTGACACGCCGCCCGCCTCCCTGTGGGGAGCACCAGAGGGCTATGGAGAGGCACAGGGGCGGGACAGACCCAGGGATCAGATTCTGATGGCATCCCTCAGGCCATGTCAAGGGTGATGGGGCCGTGAGAGCCAGTGTTGGGAGAGGTTCCAGGGCTCTTCCCCAGCAACACTCTTGTGGGGAAACAGGTAGTGCCCAGGGGGGTTCAGGAGCCACACGAGGTCGCTCTTGTAAGTGTGAGGTGAGAAGGGCAGAGAGAGACAAGGATCCTGAAGAGGGGAGAGGAGGGAGAAGGCGTGTGTCCTGGAGGAGGCAAGAGCTCAGCCAGGTCTTAGGAAGTGAGGGGCTCAGCTTTGCCCCAGGCAATAAGGGGGAGCTGCAGTGGCTGGTGCGGACAGGAAGTACTGGGGGACAGGAGGGGGCTGAGGGGTGCAGGGACCCACCCTGAGTCACGCGGCCTGGTAGGTACCAGGCCATCCCTCTCTGGCAGGTCTCCCCGTGGGCCTGCGTGCTCCCTGCCATCGGGGACTGCAAAAGCCGTCCCAGGCAGAGCTGGAGGAGGATAAATCTGCAGAAGCCGCCTGCCCCTCCTGCCCCCTGCCGCTGAGGTTTCTAGCTCCACTGCCTGGCCTGGATCCCTGGGTATCTCTGGGCTAGGCTCCAAGAGCAGCAGGTAGAGTGGCATTAACTGGGGGAGGCGGGCACTTAGCCTTTCCCCTTTCCTCTCTCCTCCAAGAGGCGGGGGCTCCATGCTGATCCCAGGGGCTCGTGGTCGGGGGGCCAGGCCACAGGCTCCTCTGTGAAATCAGGATAGTATTTGGTGGGAAGGAAAGACTTGGTATTTTAGGGACACCCAGAGCATTACCTACCCAGAACACTGGATATCCTGCCTGCCAGACGTGCCCTGCCTGCAGCCTCCAGCTCAGTCACTAACTGTCCAATTGCTCAGGCCCAAGACCCTGCTGTTGTCCTTGATGCCCTTCTTTCTTCCTAACTCCTCATCTGGTCTGGGGACAAATCTTGTGACTCTATCTAAAATGTGGTCACTTCTCCACACCTCCACTAACTGGACCTTCTGCTTCCACCTTGCCCTTAAGCCTTCTCAGATCAGCAGCCGCAATGGAACTCCTTTTAAGAATAAGTATGATCTCAGGGCACCTGGCTGGCTCAGTCAGTTGAGTCCGACTTTGGCTCAGGTCATGATCTTGTGGTTCTTGAGTTCAAGCCCCGTGTCGGGCTCTGTGCTGACAGCTCAGAGCCTGGAGCCTGCTTCAGATTCTGTGTCTCCCTCTCTCTCTGCCCCTTTCCTGGTCATGCTCTCTCTCTCTCTCTCTTTCAAAAATAAATAAAATATTAAAAAAAAAAAAAGTCAGGTCTCATTAGTCCTCTGTCCAATCCCCCTCCAAGGGTCCCATGATGCTTAAGCCAGACAAAGTCTTACTTTGTCTTACCAAGCCCTGACCAGCCAGCCCCAGAAATCTGGCCTCACCCTACTCCTGCCCTGCCCACTCACTGGGTGCCAGGCATGCTGGCCTGGCTTTTTCTTGAACTCAGAGGGCATGCTGCTGCCTCAGGCCCTTTGCACTTGCTGTTTCCCTGCCTGGATCATTCTTTCCACATATTTGTGTACTGCTCACCTCCTTTAATTCTTGCTTGAATATCATTTTCCCAGGGAGGATTTCTCAATTTCCTCATTCAAGACTATACCCCGCCCCCCACTTCACCCCAGTGCTTCCTATTCCATTCTTGGCTTTGTCTCTCCCTATCACGTTGTAAGTTCCATGAAAGCAGAAACGAGTGTGTTTTGTTCCCCAGTCTGCAATTGCTAAAACATGTCCTGGCTTGCGGCGACTCACTAAGTGTTTGTGGGAGTTGCTCAGACTCGGTCCCCTGCGGACAGCAGTCATGGCAAGGATCCCAGACCACTCCTTAGGGCTCCTCACCCACAGAAGGAGCGGCATCCCCTCTCCCGCTCCCCGCCCCCGCCCAGCACTCACCATCCACCGGATTGAGGTAGTCGTGGAGGTGGGGTGCACTGGCAGCACCCCCACTCTGCACCAGCAGGTCCCCGTATGGTGCAGGGTGGCCCGCCATGAGAGTCATCTGGTGGTAATAGTCTGAGGGGTTGGTGCCCGGAGGGGGGAGGCCAAACAGTCCCCTCTCCTTGAGGTGCTCGTGGGCCACTGTGGGCAGGAGGGAGGGAGAGAGAAAGAAGCCATCAGGACATGGCACCAAATAGAGAAACACACATACGGCTTGGCGAGCTCCCCCTAGTGCCCGCCAGTCTTTCCTCTGCCCCTGGGTCCCCTCCCCCAACTGAGCAGACGAGGTGGGTGGGGCGTGTTCCTGCCGATGGGGACCCAGATCCCGCATGCCTCCGGTCCGCAGAGCCGTAAACAACCGCCCCTTCCTTCCCGTGCAGGCCCCACAGGAGACAAGAGCCCCAGGCTGACAGCATCCCCTGTCCACCATCCAGCAGAGCCTTCAAAGGGAAACGAAGATGTAAACTTTTTTTATTAGTTTTCTTTATTTTTGAGAGGCAGGGAGAGACAGAGTGCGTGTGGGAGAGGGGCAGAGAGAGAGGGAGACAGAGCTGTCAGCACAGAGCCCGACGCGGGGCTCGAACTCACGAGCTGTGAGATCATGACCCGAGCCAAAGTCGGACACTTGACCGACTGAGCCACCCAGGCGCCCCGGGAAACGAAGACGGAAACGAAGATGCTGTGGGGGTCGGCCTGGCCTGAACAGTCACGGCGAGATCACCCGGACCCGGACAGATCAAGCTCCCGGCCTGGCCTGCGACCGCGGGACCCCGAGCTGTCTGCCTCCAGCCCTGCACTCAGCCCCTCCGGGGGCTCAGCCAAGAGGCAGGGAGGATGAACTTCGGAGCATCTTCGAGGGGGCCTGGCACTCCGGCGCGGAGCTTGGAGCCACACATACCCATTGAGAGTCCTGCCTTTCACCAGGTGTGCAAAACTGGAAAGGGGCCTCCTTTCTCAGCTGCCTCAGTTTTCCATCCGTAACACGGGGGCACTAATACTCACGACTCAAGTTACTATTCAAAATGTCAGTGATGGCCGGCATCGTGCTGAGTGCTTGCTGGGCCTGTGCGGGCAGTGCTGAGGGACTCACGTTCATTCTCAGTGTCACCATCCCCATGTGCTATGACCTCAGGGCCACCATTACCACCCCCCACTGGCAGATGGGGACTCTGGCAGTCTCTGCTCTTTGGCTTGGCAAAAAGCAAAGATCTCATCCGTATGCCCTGGGCAGAGAGAAGCCAGTCAATGGAAACAGTCACCCTCTTCTTCTTCCTCAACTTCTGCCATATCCACTAGAGAGAGCCCTGGCCTGCAGCCAGGATGATGCCCCACGGCCTCTGCCTACCCTGTCCATGCCTGAAACACCCTCCCGTCCCCCTTCCTTCTGGATGTCCGCCTCCTCCCTGAAGCCTTCCCTGGAGGGCCCGTTTGTCCTCAGAGCACATGCGGTCTGGCAGACGCTGCCTCTCATAGTTGATGAACTTTCCGGGCCTCATGTGGGCAAGTGCTGGGGCTGACACACCGGCGGTGTGAGCCTGTCGTGCTGTCTCTACTCACTTGGGAGCTTGGTTCAGAGCCAGCGAGGTCTCAGGGTTTCAGTCTGCAAATTAGCCAAGTGCCCTCTGGAGCTGGCCCCATGCCTGCTTTCTCAAGGGACTGGGGCGGAGGATAAGTGGGCGTGACAGGAGCCACGGCGACGTTTATATGGAAATCAGGCATCGAATCAGTGCTCCACAACTCTAAGTCCCTCCTTCAAGGGATGGGCTACACCGTTATCCATTGAAACTCCTGTGTCCTTGTCTCTTCTAGAGACATCTCTCAGGGCCTCTGACCCACAAGCCACGTGTCTTAATCTCCTACAGCTGCCGTAACAGGTTCGTAAGTACAGACTCAGCGCTAACGGCTGTTCGAACAACACCGTTTCCTTCTCTCACAGTCCTGGAGGCCAGAAGTCCGATGTGAAGGTGTCAGCAGGGTCACACTCCCTCTGGAGAGGCTCGAGGGGATAATCTGTTCTGTGCTTCTTCCTCCAGCTTCTGGGGGTTCCCAGTTTCCTTGGCCGGTGGCCACATCTCTCCCATCTATGCGTTGTTCTCTCACATGTCTCTTGTGAGGACGCTTATCGTTGTATTTAAGGCCCACGCGGACATTCCAGGATGATCTCCTCATTCAAAATCCCCAACTAAATCACATCTGCAAAGGCCTTTTTTCCAAATGAGGCAACACTCTCAGGTTCGGGGAGTGGGGTGTGGACGCATCTTCCCGGGGGCAGGCACGGTTCAGCGCACTGCACCGCGTGCGAGGTTCAAGGCCAGGGCAGCATCCTCACGCTCCGCGCCAGCGCATCGCTGGCTGGGTCATCAACAGAGGCGTGGAGAAAGAAGCACAGGCCCACTTTCTGGAGTCGGCGGCTCAATGTGGAGGCAGCGAAACGCTTCGCCGTGGAGATTTCAGGGCTGGGGTCCGACCCCTTGGGAGTCACTTCAGAACGGCCACCCTGCGGCCAGCCACTTTCACATCCTGTAGTTGCTGGCAGTTGCCTCGTCTGGTTTCTTGGTGGTAAAGACGAGGCGAAGTGCAAATCACGTGGCTAGAGCGACGAGCCAGATAGTCCAGGGAGCCTTTCGGTGTGTTTGGAGGCTGGAGTCCTTTTCCTTGTGAAACTCCAACCTGAGCCTCTCAGGTCCGGGACTCAGCTCCCGCTTCCAGTCATATCCACAAAGTGGGAGAGGGCACATCCCCCCTGGTGAGGACAGGATGTGGTTAGGAGGGACCCGCTGGGATTGTGTTTCCCGGAGCCTCTGCCCACGGGCTCCTGAGTGCAAAGTCCTTAGAAATGTCTGTCCTCTGGAACGTCCCTCTGCCCGATAGTTTCAGTGGGCAGATTCTGAGAAGATGCAACCCGGTTGTTTTTTGACAAAAATGGCAGCAATAAGTGGCCACCGGGTACCATGGGGACAGCGCTCCAAGCTAGGGGTGGGGTGGGAGCACTTCCGGGATGACAGGATGGGCGGGGCTAGCTCCCAAATGTGCTTACTAGCGTCCAGCGTGTGTAGGTGCATGCGTGTGCGTGTGTGTGTTTGCACGGGTGCATCGGTGAGGTGGCGATGGGGCTGGAAGTAGCACATTGTTTTTGGAAGTACTACATTTTAGATCTGAAAACCGTATTAGCGTCCCGTGACGTGTCTCAAATTAACTGGATTGGTGGGGGGGGAGGGGCATCTGATCTCCCAGCTGGACCAGGCAATTCTCTCTCAAGCATCTGACCTGAGACACACCAGGCCATCAGTGCTCACATGTGGAGGCTTGGGGTGTCGTTTGGAGGCCACGTGTTGACCTGCAAGGGGCAGAAGCCAGCCCGGCGCTGTCCTCCTTCTGCTCTGGAGGCCCATGAGACGGGATCCAACGCCCCCTCTACTTAACCAGAAGCAGAGTTTGGTTTATTGCAACCAAACAGTTCTCACCTCTGGTAAGATCTACAAGAACAAACACACCCGGCCATTGTTGTACATAATTTGCATGCAAAAAGGTGTTTACGGAACAGCTCTCAAGAACAATGGTCCCCAGACCGTGTTGGCTCTCGCCACTTACTGAACACCCGTTGTTCAGGGTGGTGGGGAGGAATGTCAGCCTGCTCACTGTTGTCCCAGAGGACTGGGGCTGGGGAATCAACACTGTTAGGGTTAGTGGCCCTGTCCCCCAGTCCCCCAGGCCCTACTCACCGTCAGCGGGGCTAAGGCCCCGGGCCGCAGAGATCGTGGGGAGTGTGGGGCTGCTGTGCATGGCACGGAGGTAATGCTCCATGTGGGGGCTCACGTAGGGGTGGGGGGCGTTGAAGGGGGACTCCCCGGGGCCGGCGGGGTGTGGGGAAAGCCGGATCAACGAGATGTCGGAGATAATGGGGCTGCCACTCAGGGCAGGAGGCCTGCAAAGACAAAGGAGCAGTGTAAGAAGGCATGGCCAGTCGTAGAAGGACGTGTGGGGGACCCGGCTGAGACGCGGGCTGGGTCCGCGTAGTAGTCTGAAGTCACACACATTGGCTGGCATGCGGGCTGAAAACTCCTGTGTGCTGGTGCGGCCGCCCACCGGCCGATCTGGTGTTGGTGATGAAATTCATCATACGCACATTTGGATTTGCGGGACCACAGGCTCAGTGGGCCCAGTACCTGCTCAAAGCTGGACAAACAGAAATAACACAACTCTTTATTAAATGACTGGATGCATGCGTTCTACGTGAATGAAAAACAGAACATGAGAACTCTAATACCAGGGGCAAGATGCAAAGAGCTCATTCCCTTTTTGTTTTTAAATATATATATTTTTTATTTTTCAAAAGTTTGTTTGTTTGTTTGTTTAGAGCGTGCGTGCAAGCAGGGGGCGGGGCAGAGAGAGAAGGAGAAAGAATCCCAAGCAGGCTCTGCACTGTGCAGAGCCTGACTCAGGACTCAATCCCACAAACCATGAGATCATGATCGGAGCCGAAGTCAAGGGATGCTTAACCCACTGAGCCACCCAGGCGCCCCTAAAGCTTTTAGTTTTAAGGAATCTCTACATCCAACGTGGGGTTCACACTCACAACCCCAAGATCAAGAGTTGCACGATCAAGAGCCAGCCAGGTGCCCCAAAGAGCTCACGTTCCTAACGGAATTGAGAGAAAGGGAGGAATTGGGAGATGCCCTGGAAGTAGAGAACTTTGGTTTAGAGGGGTAGTTGCTGCTGTGGAGCACCCAGCCACAGGATTAATCGCGAAGGAGCAGAGCAGGGTTCAAGAAGGGTTCTGGAATGTTGAGCTGCAACTAAAATTCTGCAATATCCTTTTAGTTCTCCTTACACGGATTGTTTTTAACGTTTATTTATTTATTTTGGGAGGGGGTAGAGGGACAGGAAGAGAGGGAGAGAGAGAAGATCCAAACAGACTTTGCACTCTCAGCATGCAACCCGACGTGGGGCTTGAACCCATGAACTGTGAGAGGTGACCTGAGCTGAAATCAAGAGCTGGATGTTTAGCCGACTGAGCCACCCAGGTGCCCCTTTTGGAATTCCTTTTAATGCTAACACAGCCTCACTTCTTGGGTGCCCACCAAAGGTGAGGCATGCACTTGGCCTGGTCCCTGTGGCCTGGCTGGCATGGCCGAGGCCACCTCCATGTCCCCTGCTCAGTCCTCCAGGGGGCACTGACTCCACTCGACACAAGAACGGGGTCTTTCCACTAGGCCTGCTGCTCACTTGGAGGTTCTAGGCGGTTGTTCGCATGCTGGCTGCAGGGGTGATCTGAGGTCATCTACCCCAAGACTTGCCCATTAAAGAAAAATCAGGCTTTAGAAGAGAAGTAGCTATGAAACCACAGCTGAGTCACGGGTGACCAAATTTACCAAGATACAATTTCCACTTTTTCAGAACGTGGGGTCTCCCTGTGATCCGACACAGCGCAAAGAAAAGAATATGTGTTAGCAGCAGACGAACCCGCGTTAGGATCTCAGCCATTATCAGCTCAGTCACACGAGCAAGCGATTTAACCTCTGCAAGCCTCAATTTCCTCCACTGGAATACGGAGATAATAATGCCTTTTTCATGAGGCTGCCCTAAGGATGAAAGTCCCCCAAACGGTACCTGAGACACAGCCGTCAGCTGGTAAACGAGAGCTGTTATCACAGCATCAGTGCCACACTTGGAGGGCAAAACCCAGGTGTGCCCCGGAGGCTGTCAAAACCTCCCCCATGGGATTGGCCTTGGATGTGGGCAAGGGCATTGTTAGGATTGGTTACTTCAGAGCGGGGATGGTCTGTCCACTGGCTGCAGCGAACCACAGATAATTACTGCTTGTGTTTAACAGTGCCCGAAAACCGTGCCTGCGACACCATGCACACCGGGACCCAAGCAGGTGACATCCAGATGTCTTAACATCTGGGTTTCACAAACTCCCCGCTGGGAGGACCTAAGCATTCTGCTACGTCGTTTTCTAGCTTTTGCAGATGTGATTGCACTGGACTCGCAGACCCGACGAACCTGCCAGGCCACGTTCACACTGGTGTGCTTCTGCCCACACCGATTCTTGGCCTCCGATGCCCTCCTGCACCTCATAAGGCAAATCCCTTCTCTACCTTGTAAGCCCAGGGGAGGGAACTGCTTCGGGGACACCTTCCCTAAAGCCCCTCACCCAGGCGTGAGCTCTCTGCTCCTTCCTCCCTGCTACCCCTGGGGTGCCTGCTGCTGGTCTTGGGTTAACGGGCCCATCTCCCAGGTAACGGGGTTCCATCTGAGGTCCCTCTATACACTAGCACCGGGCAGGGAACTAGCATCCCAGAGGCATTTCAGTGACGGCTACAAGTATGACTGCCAGGCCCTGAGCTCGGCAGAAGGGAGTCTCCGGGATAAGTCACGAGTCACGGCCTCAAGCTGCTCTCCCTCACAGGCTGCCTGCCCAGCCCAGTCCACCTGTGAGTGACCTGCATTAAGAACAAGGAGCTTAAGAGACGTCTTTGCTCTAGGCAGGGGTGCTATGTGTCCAAGGGTGGGGAGGAAAGAGAACCAGACTTAATTCGTCCTCTTGCTAAGGGCCAGTCTTGCTGCCTCAGGCATGGTGACCGGGGCAGGATGGACACTCACACTCCCGCGACAGGACAGGTGTCCTATGAAGACCATACTCGGAGAATAACACCTGTGGGCTGGGCCTGCGGGGCGGGGAGGAGACCTCTGACTCCTGAGCACAGATCTGGGATTGAAGGGTAAACATTCTGGAAGGCTGAGCCCACTTCAGTCAACGCAGGGTGTTCTGGAGAACAGTGTGAGGCACCTCTTGTCCTCAGACCCCTTTGTCCTTCCTCCCCGCCCCCTACCCCCGAAACACACGAGTTTCCCAGGGTCTGCAGGACGCTGGCCAGGGTTGAGGTCACAGCAGCCTATGTCATGGAAGCCGGTGGCCTTAGTGGCCTGTCCAAGCCTCCCTGGCACCAGGGTCTCCTTGTAGGGCATAGTGACAACAGCTGAGGCCTCAAGAGACAAACCAGTGACTACATGGGGATTTAAAGGAACACGTTTAGGGCACACGGCAGCCCCAGTCTGTCCGAGGTGACCCCATTCCACTGACCAGATGAGTGTCTCCCAAGCAAGAGGCTGGAGAGAGGTGTTGTCATGGTAACAAGCGCACCCCTGGGGGGCTACCCTGCCCTGGCAGGGGCTGGAATCCAACCCAACCTAGCAGTTGGGCTTGGAGGTGGTGGGTGGGGCCTGAGTCCCCCCCTGGAACAGGGACATGTCTTCACACCTCCGTACCACCCCTCAGGGGACAGTGACCTCTGCGGCCCTCAAGGGAACAGGGAGCTCATGAGGACTCTGGGCCCAGAGGGGAAGTCACCCTCCATGCTGTGTGGCCAGAGAGATGCAGGCTAAGACTCTACCAAGTCCTCCTCGCTCCCAGGATAGTGCTCCCCTCATCCCAGGGGCCGCCCACGCCCACAGAGAACACTGTCAAGGACCCATTTTTCTGGTGTGACAGGGAGGGGAGCTGAGAGAGGCCACTGCCCACCCTCCCCCCCCCCCCCCCGCCCCCCCCCCCCCCCCCACAATGCAGTTTTCACAGGGTGTGCTCGTGAGACAGGTCAGCTCAGAGGGCTGATTCAAGGGCACACAGAACAACCCTGTGCTCTTCCCAGTGCCGGGAGTGCTGTCACTCTTGGCCTGGAGGCTGTGGGATCTAGGCCAGCAGAGCTCTAGCACAGGCACAACCAAATGTTCTTCCTTTACATGAGGAGCAGGGCTGGATTCTGGAAGCTGTTTGAGGGGACCGAGGGGCCAGGAAGCAGTGGGGCAGGACCGGCACCTGGGCACTGCTTGGGCCTTCCAAAGCACTGGTTTTCTCTTGCTAACCTTGACCTTTCCCACCTAGCTGGGGGGCCTCAGCCAGCATGCTGCCCCTTCCCGGTGCCTCCCAGAATGGTACACAAAGACCAGTGCTAGGTGCATGGCAGGGGGTTAGCAGGCATTAACTCTCTACCCTTCCCTTCTCTGCAACAAGTCCTCTTGGGGTAGGGGGCAACTACTGACCTGGGCACCCAGAATCCAGGACAAGAGGCCCATCAGCCAACAAAGCTGTGGATGACTGTCCAGACGCCTCCTCTGGGAAGGCTCCCCAGATGTCCCCTCTGTACGGTGACACTTTACTGTGCCCTCACCTGACAGCTCCTCAAGATAGGGGTGACTGCATGCCAGCTATCAAAGGACATCATGCATGTAGTTCCTTTTTTAATCCCAGTAAAAAATTCACCAAGAAGGCACTTCATGCCCATTTTACAGATGAGAACACACCCAGGAAGGCAAGGTCTCTTGCCCAAGGTCACTCAGATTGCAGATAGTAGAACCACAAACAACCGAGGTGGGGCTGGGCCCACGCTTGTGCTGTGCCCATCCCCTCGGGAGAGAAACGGGTGCTCTTGATGACTGTGGTTTTTTGTGAGGAGGGCTCAGGTGGGTGCAGGATCAGAGAGGGGCAACACACGAGAGCAGGACAGCTTCCTCCCCACTCTGCGTCAGCTTCTTTTTCTGTCTTCGTTTCCACTCCATCACCATGCACAATCCAATCCAGCTCTCAGGAAGGAGCCAGAACCTTTCCCTCGCACTGTGTTGTGAATGACCGATAAGGATCCAGGGGCACAAAGGTTCCAAAAGATTGCCATTTTGACAGACCAAATAAAGCCAAGGGAATGAATCTCAAATGGCAGAATTCCAAACATTATTAATGCGTGTGGGGGAGCAGGGAGCTTCCGAAATCACATCAATACCGCCAACTTTCTAGGCAGGTCCTTCAGGGACCCGGGGTCTCTTGGTCCCGTCCCGGGGCCCAACTGAAGGTTCCATGCCTGCTGGGTGCTTACCAGCATTTGTGAGCTGACACCAGGACAGACGTCTGTTGATGAAATCTGACCCAGCACTTAAGGCTGACCCCCAGCCACAACTTCCCTTTCTTCTTCCATTTCTATGCCATTGGCCATGGGGGCCCAACCCAGGTCTCAGTGATGGCCTGTCCAGGCCTTGAATTCTGGCAACTGGGCAGAAACTCAAGGAGGTGGCCTTGCAGGCCGACATCAACTGGACTGTAAGTTGCTCAGCTTGGACACTGCTCTTAAGCATTGCCTTCTCCCCTGCAGTCCAACTCTGAGCTCACCTGAGCCTGATTCTACCATTTGTTCCTTTGTGCATTTGCTCACATCCCCGACAAAATGGACCTGGGCACTTGCTCTGTGCCCAGGACCTATAGGGAGCCAGGAACCCAAGTGGAAGAGGCAGACCCCTAAATTGGGTAAGCATCAGGCAATCTGATAAAGGCTCCAGCAGAGGAAAACATTATCTAACTCCGCACGTAAGCGTAAGGGAAGGCTTCTCAGAGGAGGTGACATTTGCGAGGGGTTCTGAAGGGTCAGTAGGAATTCGTGAGGAAGTGCATTACAAATAAAGGAAGCAGCACGTGCAAAGAAAGGCTAGAGTATAAGGATCTGTGTGAGCGAAGGCTACGCCTTGATGGAGGAACAGAGCACTTTGGGCTGGATCTGTACTGGACCCACTGGACCCACCTTGCTTTTTCTCCTGGGGGTGGGGGCCATGTGACCTGAGCTCAGCTGATCAGAGCATTCCACATTCCCATGTACGGTGATCGTTTCAGAGACGGGCAGAAGCTTAAGCTAGAAGTGGTGGCCGGAATCTTTGGGGATAAGGGTTCTCTGTCCACAAGCGTGGCTCTGCAGGTAGGGTGCAAGCACGGAACTGCCAGGGACCGTGAGGGGAGAGGCCAAACATGAAGACGATACACCGAGTGTCAGAGCTGGAAGATGTGGTACCAGGTTCTTGAACGGAGCTCCTGGTGCAGATCCAGCCTCGTCAGAAGTTAGTAGCGTTGGCCTTTTCAGTTATCTTCACCCTATGCGCTTGTTTGTTCGTTTAAGCCAGTTTGAGCTAAGTTTTTCTATCATAGGCAACAGCCAAGGCCAGCTTTGACTAACACTGCCTCTCCTGGCCCAGAGTGATCCTGGGCCCAGCATCCTGCAACGCAGATCAGAGCCCTAATTCCTCGGGCCTGTCCACCCTCCCGCCTGCAGGACTGAAGGACAGGGTGGTAGGTGTCCCGCCCAGGGCCGCTGAGGCTCACTCCTAGCTGTGTGGCTTGGAGCAGTTCAGGCACCTCTCTGAACCTGTGTGCTCATCTATAAACAGCGATCGCAATGGCGCTCTTACAAATACGTGGTGGGAAGCAGAGGGCAGGTGAGCATGGGGGGGGCTGACGTGTGGGCATGAGGCACAAACAGGGGACTCTGGGTAAGAGGAACAGCAACCGCCTCCCTGCCTCCACGTGCATGCGTGTGCGTGTATGTGGGTGTGTGGGCACCTGTTGGCGACGGGTGGCAGTGGCCTGCAGTGGGGCCCAGCCTCTGGGGGGGCCTATCCTATGGCAGTTGACTCCTGCCCTCCCAGTGTCGGCGCTGGTCAGGACGGCCGGCCTGGCTCCTCCTGGAAGCTGCAGGGAGGACCGGGACAGGGCGTCTCCTGAGCAGGGTCTCTCCTCCACCCTCTTCCCTTCCCCCTCTACCAGGAGGGGGCCTGGTGATGCCGCTGGACAAGGCTTCTGGGTCAGGTCCGAAGACCAGAGTGGTGGCCGGGCGCGAAGAGGAGTCAGAACGGGGAAAGGAAGCGGAGACCTAGCTGGACGGCTGCCGTCGTGGCCCTAACCTGCGGCTGCCGTGGGGAAGTCGCGGCAGACGGGGGGTCAGCCTTGGCGGAACACCGGCTGCACCCAACACATCCGGTAGCTCTGCAAGGCAGCTTGTATTACCTCCATTTTAAACAGAAGGCAACCAAGGGTCAAGGGGGGTTAACCAGACTTGCCCGAGGCTGCAGAGCTCTAAGTGGCCGAGCGGAGTGGAAACTAGGCCTTTCTGACTCTGCGAGGTCAGGCTTGGCGCGTTGCCCGGAGGTCCACCCAAAGGCAAGCTTCCGCCTCAGCCGTCCGCCCTCGACAAGTTCAGCTTGGTGTCTCTTTGCAGACATTGCCTCAGCTGGTCCTCGAGCCGACCCCAGCTGGGGTGGGGTGCAGGCTGAGGGGAGTGGCCCACACTTGCAGGTGGGACCTGGGCTTTCTGGGTCTGAATTATAGCCCTGCCGCTTACTGCGGACCTTGGCTGTGCCCTCTGCCCCGAGCCTCCACAACCTTGCCTGTAGGGAATGGGGCACTGGGGCCTGCCCGAGGGAGGCTGTGGCGTGGAATGAGCTCCGTAAGCGAAGTGTGCAGTGCATCCCCGCATGCCTCGGAGATGCCCACCCCGTGCTCACCACATGTTTTTACAGATTTAACAGATGAGCAAAGGGAAGACGCTCAGAGAACGGAGTGGACCCAGTGCCATCTTCCAACAAGTCCTGGGCCCCTCCCCATGTGCTGGCTCAAGAGTTTTGGAGGGAGAGAGAAGGCAAGGCCAAGGCGATGAGACCCCCACACAGCCACACACGGCTCACCACCAAAGTGGCTGGACCCGAGTCAGCATGCCTGCATGCTTGGGTATGGGCACCATCCCTGGGAGCTGGTAGGATGGGGATGTGCCCCCGAAGGGTGTATGGCTCCCATGGGGCTGCAGGGGTGAGTAGGACTCTGTTTGATGGCAGGGATAGGGAGGGCATCTGACCCACAGCACAGCCTGAGCCAGGGTGCAGGGGCAGGTACCAACGCGCTCCTTACTGCGGTGGGAGGAGGGGCAGAAGTGCAGGGATGGGGCACCCGTACCCCACCCACGGTGCTGTTTAGAGAAGCAGAACAATGCAGAGCTGAGGGATGCTGACTCACTCAGACTCAGCAGGAGCCACTGGGGCAAACTCTCTCATGTGGGGGCCAGGAGCCAGCAGGAAGGACCCTTGGCAACCCAGAGAGGCTCCTGATGGACCTTTCCCTGTGGCAGGTCAGTCGGGCCAGAAACAGGCAGGGATGGACGCTTTGTGTCCCATTTCACCGACAGTGCTACTGAGACCCAAAGCAGCAGTGGCACAGCTATGGTGAGGTCAGCGGCACAGCTGGACTGGAACCCCGGGACCCGGTGTTAGGGGTCACAGCCACAGCCCGCTCTAGGGGCCTTTGCTGAGGTTGAGGAAGGAGAGGTCTGGTCACTTGGGGCTGCAGGTCTACGAACCTCAGCTCTGGCCTGCTTCTCAGGGTGACCGAAAGCTGTGGTAGCAGCAGGAGAGATCCTGTGTGGTCACGCACCTGCCTCTTCTGTCCACCCTCCCTGTGCTTCCGCTCTGGTTCTGGGCCCGTGCCACACCTGCTACTCCAGTCGTGCCCTGCCTCTGTCCCCAGCTAACCTCCAACCTCTCCCTCCAAGGGTCCAGCTCAGGGCCCCCTCGTTCAAGAAGCCTCCTAGCTCCACATGGAGGTCAGGGCCCTCATGAGACACTCCTGTGGAGGACAGCTCCTTCCCCAGACCCAGGACAGCTCCTTCCCCAGACCCTGAGCACGTCCATCTTGGCCGAGCACTGGGCACCTGCAGTGAGCCCCTCAGGGCCTGTCCCCTGCCTTGGATGGGCAGCCAGGGAGCAAGCTCAGGTCCACTCCTGCTCACTTGCTTCCCCAGCACCCCCTCCCGTGCCCACCGGGGTTTGGACAGCATGCTTAACATGTGGCTGCTGCGTGAATGAATGAATGAATGAATGAAGCAGAGAGTGTGTCCAGTGAATGGCATAGGCATTGAGGCAGAAGGCCCGGATCCCAGCTCAGCTCACTCCTAGCTGTGTGGCTTGGAGCAGTTCAGGCACCTCTCTGAACCTGTGTGCTCATCTATAAACAGTGACCGCAATGGCACTCTTACAAATACGTGGTGGGAAGCAGAGGGCAGGTGAGCATGGGGGGCTGACCTTGTCTCTCAAAGATGCATCTATGTCCTTCCTCATCCCTTGCTAATATCACTGTATTGGCAACAAAAAAAGGCTTGGCAGGTGTGATTAAGGTAAGGGGACATTATGGATTATCAGGGGGGTCCTAAATGCCAGAGCAAGTTGTCCTTAGAATAGAGAGAGGCAGAGGGACGCAGAAGAGAAGGAGGCAGTGTAATCACGGGGGCACAGGCTGGAGGGATGCGGCCACAAGCCAAGGAACACTGGTGGCCTTGCAGAGGCTGGAGGAGGCAAGGATAAATCCTCCCCTAGAGCCTATGGAGGCAGCACGGCCCTGCCAACGCCTTGATTTCAGCCCAGTGATAATGACTTTGGACTCTTGATCTCCAAAACCGTGAGGGAATCCATTTCTGTTGTTTTAAGCCACTGAGTTTGCGGCAGCTTGCTGGGAGCCAAGACAGTATGTCTTGGCCCATGGGAGGTCCTGACATCACCGTCACTATTACTGTCACCTGCCTTCCGAGACTGTTCAGCCCTCAGAGAGCAGGGTCTATGTGTTATTTCCTGGAGTGGCCTGGCCCCCCATGGGCGCTCCGTTGGCAGCAAGCTGGGGAGGAAGGGGAAACTCCCCTCCACGCTGGGAGGGCATCTGAGCACGCTCACAGGGCTCCGCAGCGTGCCTTCCTGCCTGCCACCCGGATTACACGGTCACTGGCTCCCCATAGCTGAACTCGCCCTGCACGTAGCCCTGACATGCCAGCCCCTCCCACCCCGGAGACCGCTGGCTCGAATGTACTCATCCCGCCTTTGGGCTGAGAGGCTGCCACCCACCAGGATCACAGGGCCATGGGTGGAGTCAGAGGGCTCAGGGTAGGGAGGCTGTGACCCCTCTGCCGTTGCCGAGCCGCTCAGGGCCAGGCACCCACTTTCTGGGAAACACTAGGCAGCTGGCCTTGGGCCCACTGATCTGCTAGAAGGCCAACGAATACCCCAAAGCTGGTCTTCCTGCTCTGAGCCTCCTCGAGCCAGGGCTCCTTAGCACCAGGACTGGGTGAGGAGGGCAGGCATGTGTCAAGGCTCGCGGCCCTATGCCTGATAGCAGATAGATGGCCGATGGGCTCCTCTGGGTGGACTTCAATCTCTCCTGCAAGGGTTTTTGTTGTTTCTTGGTCTTCTGTTTGTTTGGTTCATTCGGGGTATGTGAGAGTGCACACTGGCAAGCTTGCTTCTGGTGCTTCCGTATAGGAATTTTAAAAGTTCCAGAAATCAGGTCCCATTCAGAATATATACCCAGGGGGTTTGCAAGGGTAAAGAGATGCAAACTGACATTCTTTGGGAAAGCCCTGGGGAACTGCCCCTCTCCAAATCAGAGCCCAGTTCATTTTCTGTGAAAATCTGCATGTTCTCCTGCACCTGGGCTGCCCTCTGCCCATGTGGGGAAGCTCTATAAATCAGCAGAAAGGATAACTGTAAACAGGGCCTGGGACCACAGCATCCAGCCATTCAGTGATTTGTTCATGGGTTCACGCGTTAGTCCCTCTGTCGGCCGATGTTTGCTGAGTGTGGGCCTCTGAGGGCACTGGGTGGGGAGCTGGGGGTACCGAGGAAGACTCGGCCAGCATCCCACACCGAGGAAACAAGAAACTTGCCTGACAAGTGCTGCACCAGGGGTGTCTGGTCAACTCTGACATTCCCAAGGTTCACCTTGAACCCATGCTTGCACAGATCTCAGCAGAGAAGTGTGAGTCCCTATGAGGCTATGTTGATGACCAGCCGTTAGGGCGATGAACCTGGGGATCCAGCCATGAGTTTGGGAAATTACAGCCCCCTAAGCCTGCAGTCTACTTCAGTGCCTTGACAGAATCACCACGCTGGGACCTCTGGGGTCGCAGAGGAGAGTGGATACTAACTGTAGCCTACCAACAGTATACAAAGTACTGGAACAGAAAGAGGGTGGGAGGGAAAGAATTTACTCATTCTGCTGGGGCCATCTGAGATGGCTTCCTGCAGGAGGTGGCACCTGAAACTGGGCCTCAATTCTTACAGAGAAACGGAAAGGAGGCAGTGAGTGGCGCAGACCTGGGGTTCTGAGGCAGGAGAATAACTGAACAAAGAGCAGGTCGTATCGGGAAATAGCTACCAGAGTCCCGGAGCTGAAAGTCAGACCACACAGCTGGGTGGGAGGAGAATGTGTGGGGAACCAGGAAGTGTGGTCGTTGGGAACCTGAGTTGGGTTCCCAAGTCAATCACCTGACTTGGGTTATAAAAGGAACTTCCCTTCATGCAGACACCTCATCATGGGATTGAAAAGAACAAGCACAAACTGAGAGAGGATATTTGCAACACTGATAACTAATTATGCAATGAGTGGCCTTACTATATACAATGCTTATTCACATCAATATGAAAAAAGGCACCTCCATACAGAAATGAGCAAAACAGCTCAACAGGCACTTCACAAGAAGGAAACGTTATTGGCCGATAAACAGACGAAAGGATGCTCAGCTTCACCAGTAATAAGGAAAATAGAAAATCCAAATCACAGGAGACACCAAAATTGTGGCAAAAAAATTAAATGTTGCTGACATTACCCTGCTAACAAGGATGTGGAGCAAGCCGAGCTCTCAAACCCTGTTGGAGGCGAAACCTCCCAGAAAAAGTCTGGCAACATCCAGCGTTAACACGTGAACACCCCATGACTCAGCGATTTCATTCCCAGACACACATTTATTCTAAAGAACAGCCAGCCATACGTGGGGCCCAGAGGATGGTACAGGCGCGTTCACCGCGATGATGTTTGAAGTTGCAAAAACAAAGACACGTCCTGGATGCCTGTCAATACAGACTGATTCAGAGTCATGAGAATTCACCACCCAAGAGCTCCATGCATTAACGGGTGAATCTCTGGAACATAATTTGACCCGTGAAAGTAGGTTCCCAGCGAATACACTTGCAATGATTCTGTTTACATCAAGCATGCAAAGCAAAACTAAACGATGTGTTGTTAGGGGAATCAGACATAGAGTGGAACCATCATGGATGCAAGGGGATGATAAATCTGAGTGGTGGAAGTGAGGGTGCCTGGGTCAGGGCAGCAGAGGGGCATATAAGGACCCTAAAGGTGCTGGCGTGTCCCCAGTCCCTCGCCTGGGCAGGGAACAACACGTATGATATTCCTACTCTTTGTATCTTTTTTTTTTTCCCATAGAGAGAGCTGGGCGCCGGAAGGGCAGAGGGAGAGAGAGAGACAGAAAGAGACAGAAAGAGAGAGAGAGAGAGAGAGAGAGAGAGAGAGAGAATCTTAAGCAGGCTCCATGCTCAGTGTGGAGCCCGACACAAGGCTCCCTCCCACGACCCTGGGATCATGACCTGAGCTGAAATCAAGAGTCAGACACTCGACCGACTGAACCACCCAGGCACCCCTACTCTTTTATATCTTAACCATGCTTTTGCTTGTCCTTTTGTATGTCTTCAATATTTAATAAGCGTAAATCTTAAAGAGGATGGTTGGCTTCTGGTTAGAAGTTGGCTGAGTGGACGGGGGCTCTGTGGTGGGGAGCTGAGAGACCGCAGGGCTGGTCGTGAACTTGTGTGGGCTGCTGGGAAGCCTCTGGGGGCCCGGTGGTTGTCTCCCTGTCACCCAGTGGGCTCATCTTGGCTGCTCCGTCTGTCTGCTGCCCAGGCTCCCTCCTGGCCCGCCCCAGCCCGTCCGACAGGCCTGCTCTGCGGCCGATGTACGTCTTCATACGCATGCGATCCATTCGACCCTCCACTCACCCCGTTCCCAGACCCGCACACTCCACCAGACCTAGCCAAGCCGCCGGCTTTCAGCTGTCACTCCCTACACAGAGCTGTAATAAAGAAATCACTGTTTTCAGCTGACAAAGAGCAGATTTCTTACTAAGTAAACACTGATGTTTTGGTAGGGAAATTAGGTTATAAAACTGCACCGACAAAGGAGGCCATACACATGGACTTGGTTAAGATCTAGCCACGCAGGCAACAGGGGTTAATTCGATTGCCCACCCTTTATCACATTCCCCCCCCCCCCCCCCCCCCCCCCCGCTCCCTTGGAACAGAAGGATAGGAAGGTTATCAGCTTTTTCAAACTTAAACACCAAAAAGATAAAAGACAAGAGGCAAGTATCAAGGAGACTTTTCGTAGCCAAGTGATGACTTAGACAGAGCTGGGGAGGGGGTGGCGGGAGAGGCCTTGGATTTGAGCCATGTGTGGGGGATGGGGGTGGGGCAGGAACACAGCTGGCTCCCGGGAAGAGGCCCGGATTAGGTCCTCTCCAGGTGACCTGTGCTGGTTAACCTCTGCGTATGTGAGGCCTTTGTCTGTAAGAACAGCCAGACTGAGCGCAGTCTGAGCGGAATCTTCCAGAACGTCACGGCTTTATGGGGACTGTCATACCACAGGGCAAATGCCAGGGAGCTAGAAGGGGAGCCGTGGGTGGAGGGCAAGAGGGTTTCATCACACTGCCCTAGGGGTCTAGGTTTAGGCCACGAGAAAAGTCCCTGATGGCGGGTGGCTTACATGCAGGGAACCTCCTCCACAGTGAGAATTCTTCAACTCTGGTCTGGCCTGCCAAAGTGGTGTGTGGAATTTCCTTTCCTGGATGCCTGTCAAACTAGATGGATAATTCCAAATAGTTTAGATAAAAAGTCTTCTTAGAGGTGGGTGTGCTGCCGATTTTTACCCAATTTTGAGTCCATTAGTGTGTGCATTGAAAAGGCCACCTCTTTCATACTGGGATCTGTGTCTGCCTGGGAGTGGAGGCCCTCATTGGTACAGGGGCAACCCCAAGAAGGCCCTGGAGCCCCATGGCAGGCTGGGGCTAGGGCTGAGCTGGGGACAGACAGGCTGCCCATGCCTTCCTTCCGGTAAATGCTTTCCATTCCTGGTTTCTTGGTGTTCTGGGCTCCCACCCCCTTTCTAGTACATGACTCTGTAACTGCCCCATTTCTCCTCCTTCCCCTCCAAGACCATGAGATGCATATGGGCAGCAAGAGTGGGTCTCCTTGGGCCTGTATCCCCAACACCTGGCACAAGGCTGGCACATCCTAGCCTTGGGTGGGTGACGTCAGATGAATGAGCGCTCAGACCTTCCCGCCCCCCGAGTTAGGCAACAGCTAAACTCTACTTGCTTGGGCAGGGCAGGTCAAGTTCACATCTCAGAAATGCAGCTCCCGGCAGGAGAGAATGGGAGAAAAGGCTCCCACCGTGCCCAGTGTACCTCTTCTTCTCCATGGGCACCAGGACAAGTAAGTGACACAGCAATGCTGGCCACAGTGCTGGACGCTCAGAGAGCAGTGGGACTCAGGGGCAGGGCACTGCTCACGAGTCCCCCCAACTGTGGTTGACCAAGGCCAGCAGGAGTGACCTCCAGGAAAGCCAGCAGCAATGAGATAGGCTGAATGAATGCATTCTGGGCACTGGCATCAGCTTCCACCCAGAGTGGGCAACCCGACCATGTGCCCTGGGAGAGGATCCCACCTCAAAGGCCAATCTATCCCACAAACTGAAATTTTACTCCTAGTGGGGCACCCGGGTGGCTCAATCAGTTAAGTGTCCGACTTCGGCTCAGGTGGTGATCTCACAATTTGTGGTTTCGAGCCCTGAGTAGGGCTCTATGCTGACAGCTCAGAGCCTGGAGCTTGGAGGCTGCTTCAGATTCTGTGTCTCCCTCTCTCTCTGCCTCTTCCCTGTGAGCGCGTGCTCTCCCTCTCAAAAAAAAAAAAAAAAAAAAAAAAAATTAAAAAAATTTTTTATTCCTACTGATTAATTCCTTTGGGTTGACTATTGTTCTGTTCCCATCTTTGCCAGCAGGGATAACCCACCGTAGCCCTAAGACCTGCAACGAGATGTTACTTCCTCTCCAAGGACAATCCTGGCATAGAGAAAGGCTCAGGATGGAGAGTCAGATCTCACATACCAGCTGAATGATCTTGGGGAGCTCTTACATTCTGGGATCTGTTTTTCTGCTCCACAAAATGGGGAGACTATCACTCACCTTACAAGGTGTTGGGGGTACTGGATATGACAACATCTGCCCAGCACCCAGTAGAATACCTGGGATGAAATGTGGCTTTACTTCCGGCATCAGCACGAGGGTGAAAAGGGCAAATCATTGTCCGGAGCTCACGATGTACCAGGGGCTGTTCTATGTGCTTTACGTACACCCACCCACCTAATCCTCAAGCCCACCCCATGGGATGCTGTTGTATCCCCATTTTATTTATTTATTTATTTATTTATTTACTTATTTATTTATTTATCGAGACGGAGTGAGCATGGGGGAGGGGCAGAGACAGAAGGAGACAGAAACTGAAGCAAGCTCTAGGCTGTTAGCACAGGGCCCAACGTGGGGCTCTCACGAGCTGTGAGATCATGACCTAAGCCGAAGTCGGAGGCTTAACAGACTGAGCCATCCAGGGGTCCCTGGATCCCCACTTTAGAGATGGGGAAACCAAGGCTCACAGAGTTAAACAGCCAGACCAAAGACATAAAGGGTATAAGTGGCATAGGCAGGATTTGAACCCTGGCCCCACCCATCCTGCGCAAATCCTGGGGGTGTAGGGTGTGCAATGCTCAAGAGGATGGTGGCCCAGTGGGACAGGAGAACCAGAAAGACCACCTCTCAACCCTGCAGGACTTTCCCACCAGGAAGCCCTTCCCTATGCCTGCTTTGCATATGCCCTCCCCCAGTGCAGACCCGCCTCCTTTCTGCACATCAAGATGCCTTTCACTCCCGGGCCCCTCCTGCCCTGGGCTGACCGCACAGGCTCTCTCCAAAGCCCAGAGCCAGGCAGCTCCTCTTCTTCGAGGGGCCAGCGTTCAGCAAAGATCAAAGAGCAGGCTGGCTTATCAGACACGCTCCTCATTAAACTTTTACAGGCCAGATTCCATTATAAATGAGCTGTCTGTCCCACACCGAAGAGCCCGTTCCTGGAGCTGGGAATCTGAAGCTCTCAGAGCCGGGAGAGTCTTTAGCAGAAAGGTCCATGCAGAGAGGGGGCCTCTAGGGTCAAACTGCCCGGGTTCCAGTCCTAGCTTTGCTACTTACTAGGAGGATGTCACTAGAGAAAGTGGTCAACCTCACTGTGCCTCAGTTTCTCCACTTAGCAAGCAAATGTGACAATGTTGCTTTCCTTGTAGCGAGCAGGTGACAGTTAAATCCAGAGGGCTGGACCCTGCACCTCAGTCAGCCTGCCCCCAGTGACCTGCTGCTCAGAGGGGTCTCTAAGGGTCACTCACATCACCTTGAGCCAAGGCTCCACACTTATTAGCCACTCGGCCCTCAGATAGCCATGAGGGGAGGCCAGCTCCACAGTTGTCTGGGCTCTGCGTCTACCTGCCATCCCATTGCTCTGAGGAGGAAGTGGTTGGTTACAGCGGGTTTTAAGGAGCGCTCCCTAGAGATAAAAGGACAACTTGGACCCCAGTGAAGAGGAGGACGAGGCCTCTGGTGGGCAACTGTGGACGCACCCAGCATCTCAGCCCGGAAGCCAGGCAGATATGCCCTCCCAAAGTCTCTTCCTTGCTTCCACGAATCTCTGAAAAGAAGTGCGCACATTTGCTGAGGGAAGAGAACGTTCCTTGCGAAACACAAAGCCAGTCCTCTGTGAACCGTGAACCTGGTGAACCGTGAACCAACCAGAAAATATTACTGCCTCGAGGCGGGCTGAGGACAGGGCTGTCAGGGGCCCCAAACAAAGCAGGTGTGTATGTTTATTAATCTCACGACGAGCTGGTGCAGTCTTTATGGAACACTGACCTTGGAAAAAGCCATCTTCAAATCCCTCCAGAATAGAAAGTTCAGGAGCTCGGCCAGCAACAGCAAAGCAACTACGTTGTGAAGTACACCAACAGAGGGGCTTAAACATCCCCATTAATATGCAGGCACCAGGACGAGGTGGGTTCAGACATCCTTAACAGCTCTCTCAGGGTGTCTCTGGATAATTTGCACGTGTGACAAAGTGTGCAGATGATGGTGGAAGGCACAGGCCCTTGCACCCACTAGCTGGCGTTTCCTCTTTTCTCAAACTACCTGGGCCCTCATGCTGACTTCACATGAATTGATAGCTAAAGCCCCAGAGCCATCTGTCCCTAGCAAGACCGCCCCCCTCCTCTCTCCTTGTCTATACGGGTGGCCTTGGGCCGTGACCGCTGGAACCCTGCTCACCAACTACAGCTCAGGATCAAGTGGCCCTGATGGCAGTGACTAGTGGTGGTCAGCTCTAGAACCTAGGCCGGTGCTGCAGGTTCAGCCATCACCACGGATGTCAAAGGTCAGGTATGGAATCAGGCACGAGGAGAGAGAAAGGGACCGTCCTTCTCATGGTTGGAAAGATGTAGCTGCCCTCGTTCCAGAAGCTCACCCCCTTCTGCAAGCCGAGAACGTGCACAGATTTAGGTCAACTTATGGGGACTGCATCTGTGAATGGGTGATAAAAAGGAACTGGGGGATTTTTAACACCTCGTACTTTGGACCCGTTATCACTGAGAGGGAAAGGCCTACAGCCTGCTGATTCTAGGACTCTGGAAAGCCAACACACAGCCCTGGGCCTGTTTTCTTGGGTATAAAATAAGCAGAGTGGCTCGCGGCGGTCCCCAAGTGCTGGCCTGTGGGTGTCTGTAAACAGATTCCCGGTCCCCATTTTAGCCCAAAAGAACCAGAACTTCTAGGCTTGGGCCTAAGAATGTGCATCTTTAAGACAGACCCGAGTTCAGATTCGCAGCCAGGTTTGAGAACTGCGGGATGAGATGGTCTCTGCGTACCCTCCTGGGCTGGAAGCAGCTGGAATCGGTCCTCTCTGACGCCCCATGGCTGGGCTGGGATGAGAAGGACCCCGTAAGCCACACGGGGAGTGGAAGGTTGACCCCTTCCACGACAGGGCACGGGTTGATCCTGGCCTACTGATTCCCACATTCCTGCTTGCGTGACTGCTTCCACGGGGCAAATGGGGAGCTCCAGCTGGGGGCCCTGCATGCCATGCCTCAGCCTCTGTCCCCACTATACCTAGCAAGCCTGTTTCCAAGGGCAAGGGCCAGGAGGGGATCCAAAGAGCCCCCCCCCCCCGTTTCCCACCAGCAGTCACAAGGCTATGGAAAGTCTACAGGCAATGTTTGCCCCCACTGATTGGCCGGCCTTTTCTTCTTGCTCTCGAGAATGGACTCTCAGGCACTCAGGATCATATTCCCAAGGGGAAGTCAGAGGGAGGTCACAAGAGAACCCCACCTGACCAGCAGAAACAACCCCCCTGCCCATTTATCTCCGCACCACTTGTGGTTTATACAGATAAGACATGTTGCCCCAAGGGGCACCTGGGTGGCTCAGTCCGTTAAGCTTTCAACTTAGGCTCAAGTCCTGATCTCACAGTTTGTGAATTCGAGCCCTGCTTTGGGCTCTGTGCTGACAGCTCAGAGCCTGGAGCCTGCTTCAGATGCTGTGTCTCCCTCTCTCTTTGCCCCTCCCCCACTCATGCTCTCTCTCTGTCTCAAGAGTAAATAAACATAAAAAGAAGAAAAGAAAAGAAATGCTGCCCACAGAGTCCACTGACAGTGCCAGGTACTCTTCTAGAACCACTTGAGCATTAGGGAGCTGTGCAAGTCCTGCTGTGGGTTTGCACCTCCAGGGGACAGGGAACGTTGGCTGTGTCAGGGTGGGGGGCAGGCATCGAGGAGGAGGCCATCCAGCTGGGCTGTGCGGGCTGGGTTTCCACACACTGAACCCTATACCCCACTCTCCCCTCTGTAGCCGCCTGTTGGAGTGGAGGACAGTCAGCCTGGACCCTGCTCCTCATCTGCCTGGGACACGATGACAGGCTCTGGGAGGTCCCTTTGCCGGGTTCCCCCACTTCTCCTCTCCATCCCCTAGCTGCTCCTACAGGCACCCTGGAAATAAATCTGACCCTTCCCTCTCACTCCTGGTTGCCAAGGGGATAAAGTCCAAAGACTTTCAACTGGGAGAAAAAAAGGCCCCACGCCTCCCCATCCCCAGTGGTACTTCTTCAGTCCTATTTTTCACCTTCTTATGTCATGGCCACCAGACAGAATCCTCTTTGAAGGTCATGTCATGGCCTACCTCCGCCACAAGGTCCCTCGGCCTGCAATGACACCCCCCGCCCTCCAATAAGCAAACGGACATAACAACTGTGAGAATATTCACCGTTAACATCCACTGAATGCCTGTTTCACTTATATGACCCCATTTCATTCTCAAAACAACTCCTCAGGTGGGGCAAGTGCTATTATTATGGCCTATTACAGAAGGAGAAACTCAGGTTAATCCATTCGGATCAGTCGGCTGAGTTCAGCGCTGGGGTTCAAGGCCAGGTGGGCTGCCAGGGCCGGTGGCAGAGCACTTCCCTGGTCTAGCGGGAGGACGTTCGGCGCACGCGCGGTGCAGCACTGTCCCCGGGGCGCGTGCGCCCGAGGCGCCCAATCACCGGACTGTGGGGCCCAAGGACAGCCAATGGGCAGCGGCCCCGGCGTGGAGCCGTAGGCGGAGGCCCCCACCCAGCAGACAAGAGACGACACCGCACCTCATTTGCTGCGCAGCGTTTGTGTAATTAGACACATTTAGCGCCGCAGAGGCGGCGTGGGCTACCGCAGGGGCTTGATGGATCGGGCGCTCCCCCAGGCTCCAACCGCATTAATCACAGAAGCCAGAGCCACTGGGGCCATTTTTTTCGTGTAGGCTTCGTCCTGTTTCCCACCTGAGGCACCGGTGGGGGAGAGGGAAGGGGTGGACTTCCCAGGGCCCCAGGCCAGCCCTAAAGTACTGGCCAGTGTCCCCGTGTGGCCGGGTGGGGACCGACCGTCCCGAGGATTATGTGGAGCCCTCGAAAGCGCATCCTGGCAGGGCACGGGGCTTTGGGAACACAGCGCTTCTGCCCGTCACTGGGGTGGTAACCAGGAGAGCCCCTCCCTAGCTGGGGAAGGGGGACAGCATGCCCACCTCGCAGGGCCGACTGGCAAGAAGTCGATGCGCCCCTCTGAAGCTCACCAGCTGCATCTCACAGGGCAGTGGGGAAGGTGAAACCGATATAGCATACCTGACTCCCTCCCTGGCAGACCCTGGCCTCCCGGAGGCCCTGCACACACGGCTGACGCCTTTTGTTATATTCTCCTGGGTGATGCCATCCTGGCCACGGGGGTTTGAGGATCCAAATAAGCCCAAGAGACATTCAGGCCCTAATCCCTGGCATCTGTGACTGTGACCTTCTAGGGGAAAAAAGGACTTTGCAGATGTTATAGAATTAAGGATCTTGAGACAGGAAGATTATCTTGGATTACCTGGGGCGGGGGTGGGGGGGACCCTAAAAGCCCTCACTGGCATCTTTATAAGAGAGGCAGAGAGAGAAGAGTATTATAGAAGAGGAAGAGAATGTGAGGACAGAAGCAGGGGAGAAAAGGCAATGTGACAAGAGGCAAGGGTTACCGGCTAAGGATCACGGGGAGCCTTCAGAAACTATGAAAGTCAAGAAGCTAGATTCTCCTTTGGAGTCTCCAGAAGGAACCAGCCCTACCAATACCTTGATTTATTTTAGACTTCTGGCCTCCAGAACTATCTGAGAATAAGTTAGTATCGTGTTGTGCCACTGGGTAAACTGTTATAGCAGCAACAGGAGACTAATTCACTGTCCCTCAGGTATCAAGTCTGGTGAAAGAGTCATCTGGGCCAGTGAGTGACAAGGCCATTTCCACAGGCCCACTGACCTGGCCAGACCTCCCCAGCTGCCTGCCACTAAGGCCTCCTGCTTCTACCGGTGTTCTGCCCATGCCGCGCCCTTCACTGGCTGGGAAGGAAGCAGGCCCAGAGAGGGGACATGACTTGTGTCCAACCCAAGGCTGGTGAATGACAAAGCCTGGAGAAGACTCAGGGACCATCTCTTAGATCTCCATCAGCCCCAGGGGGACAGCACTGAGGGCTCCCGTCAGGGCTCCCTCATTCAGTGACGGGAGGCCCATAGAAGCATCGCTTGGGGGCATGTTAAACCCAAACATGAGCCCAACCCCAGTCTCTGACTCAGCAGTCTGGCCTAGGGCCTGAGAATCCGTATTCCTAACAGAGGATGCTGATGCTGCGGGTCCAGAGGTTTGGGGAACCACTGACTGAGGGGGTGGTGCCCTAACAAAGGGCTCTATGTGCTTTCAAGAAGGAATCAGCTGGGCCTGTCCAGGAGACCAGTGCTTATCTATGTGCCCCCAGGAGAGAGCCCAGCGTGCAGCTGAGGGCCTGGGGTCAGGAGGTGGTAATTAGATTTCTAACTCTCCCACTCCCTAAGCGGGTGACCCTGGTGATTAGTTATTTAACCTCTCTGTGCTGCCTCAGTTTCTTCTGTAAAATGGGATGGTATGAAATGCCTGTCTTACAGGGCTGTTGAGAGGATTAAGAGAGATGAGAACATGAAATATTTATAACAGAGCCTGTTTAGTAGGTCGGAATTATTATGAGAAATGCCAGTCGTCAATGGTGGGGTCTTATTATAGCTCTGCTGTGGTCGCCAGGTTTGTGCGGACATGTGAGCCAAGATAGTCACCTCACGGTGCTGCAATCCTGCGTGGGCTGTGCCTCCAAGGAGCCACCGGCACCACCCATGTCTCTGACCAGCACCGGGTCCCTTGCAGGGGACACTTCCCTGTGGGTCTGCTTTCCGAGGATCTGTGTCACTGAACGAGCCCCAGTATTTCTCAAGAGCAGAAAGTCAGCAACTCCAATCCCCTCCCAAATAGGGACTCAGCTTCCTTGATTCTCCTTCTCAGATGCTATCGACTGAGCAATTTTCGGGTGATTCACTAGCTCCAAATGTGTGCATCCCCCATAAGCTAGCCGCCAGAGCTGTAGTCTCAGCCCCTGCGGCTGGAGGGGCTGGGAGGTGGGCAGAGGGCTGCAAGGGCCCCATCACCTACCAGCTGGACCAGCAGCAGGCCCTAGTCAAGTGAGAACCGGCGACACGCGCTGCCACGAAATGAGAAATTTCCAGTATTTGAAAGACCTGGGAGACGACTCTAGGGGACTCCCAAAGTCCAAATCTGTGGTCGCTGCAACCACACAAAAATAATGACCACAACAGAATATACCTCAGAGTAACACGACTATCCAGGCATTTATTTGGTGTAAGTAAATAGCCAAAGAAAGAAAGACACAGGGGAGAAGGGACTATTTCTTACAGGAGAATTCCAGGTGATAAACGTGGAAGGAATGATGGAAATAGAAAATCACCATTTGGCAAACACTAGTAATTAGTTTTTGTTGAGAACTGTCCATGGATGTTAAAGTTAGTGGGTGAAGATATGATGAGACACAGGATATTTACATATTATCCAAGCATCACCCGCCCAAGATACTTATTACTTACAAAAGGACCAGCTTTAAAGTAGAGAAACCCAGCAGACCTCACGTTAACTAAGTGATCTCCAGTGATGAGAAAAATTAACATCTCCCGTGATGAGAAGTATTGCCATCATGTGCATGGCATGATGTACTAGGAAGGAGCACCGAACCACTTTTAAGGTATTATACCCCAAAATGCTTATTCTGGATTTTTTTTTAAGTTTATTTATTCATTTTTGAGAGAGACAAAGAAAGCATGAGCTCAGGAGGGGCAGAGAGAGAGGGGGAGAGAGAGAATCCCAAGCAGGCTCTACAATGTCAGCACAAAGCCTGATGCCCGGCTCGAACTCACGGAACCATGAGATCATGACCTGAGCTAAAACCAAGAGTCGGATGCTTAACCGACTGAGCCACCCAAGTGCCCCTATTCTGAATTTAATCATGAGGCAACTTTCACGCAAGTGTCCCAAATTGAGGACATCTGCGCATTTTGTACTGGCCTGTCCTCTTCGAGAGGGTCAAGGTCATGAAAGACAAGAGAAACTAAGCCACTATCTCAGATTGAAGGAGGTTTGACTGCTAAATGCAAAGGCTGGATCCTGAACAGGAAAAAAAAAAAGAAATTAGTAGGGAAACTGAGGAAATGTGGGTAAGATTTACAAGTTAGTCAATGACACTGTATCAGTCTTTTTGGTCACGTAAGATGTGAACAGTGGAGGGGATAATGGAAATCTTTGTACTATTTTTGCAACTGTTTTCACATGTTTGAAATTATTTCAAAGTAAAAGATACGTTAAAGAAAAGAAAAGTCCCAGATTGGCTCTGCCTTGGGGAGGCAACAATGGGTGCCCAGAAACAGGAGCCGCCTGAGGGCTGGGACCTTCTTAGTCTCCAGCCTCCTGATCAGGTACAGTGCTTGCTTTGAAGGTGGGGCGGGCTCAGCAAGAGTTCACTGACTTCACTCAGACAGGAGCTGGGAGAGGCAGGAAGTAGGGTTTGTCTTCAGTGGGTGGGTGGGTGGGTGGGGAGTGCTCTCACTCAGCAAACATTGATCAAGCACCTGTTACGTATAGGCCACTGGCAATAGGGCAATGAGACGGAAGCTCAGAGCCTGCTGGGGGCGGGGGTAGGTGTGAAAACAGATGATCCTGTGGGAAGGGCCCCCACTCGGTGTGGGGGATCCCAGAGCCCCAGGAGGAGGGCGCATTCCGGGCATGGGCTGTGTGTCCTAGGACTGTGAACAGCGACTTGGCATGGACGGGTGAGGTATCTGGGTCTAGAGGGGCCCCGGGGCCGGTTGGCCCTTTGCAATAGGCTCCCTCCAACACAGGTGTGAGGAGCAGCAGAGATGTGGGGGTAGGGAGAAGGTTCCAGCCTCTCCTCTGAAAGCAGAATGGATGCGGCAGCACCAGGCTGAGTCTTTGAGTCGCAAAGACCAAGAAAACTTGGTGGCTTCGAAGACTCAGGTAGGAATAAAGAGGGGCAGGATTAGGTTTCGCGAGACAGCACTGGGTGAGGCCCCTTCTACCGGGGATCTCAGAGCAGGGAGAGGGAACAGGCCCCAAAATATAACATGGAGCTTGTCCTTATCATCAGGGTGACTCTATAATATTCTAAACTGAGACGTGTAAAAAAGGGTGCTATGAAGTATTATCCTATGACAACATATAACTAAGGTCCCGGTACTTATGAAGGACCTCTGGCCTGGAGGGGGTTCCCACTGCGCGGGTGCACACAGAGCCTCAAGGTGCTATGGGTACACCGGGACAGCCTGCAGCCTTGGAGGTGGTGACATGTGAGCCAAGCAGGGCTTCCTTCTCAGGGACCCAGAGGGATCCCACCAACACATGTGCACAGGGTCCCGGCTCATCGCCCTCCTGGGTGGCAGAGGTGACCATCAGCTCAGGACAGTGCAGATCAGGAAATCCAGAAAGACAGACGGAGGCATGACAGGTGGCTGAGGCTGCTGGCCTCCGGGGTGACAGGTGACAACATGCTGGGGTGGAGGGTGGAGGGCAGAACTTACCCGTGCACGCCGTGGACAGAGTGGGGCTCATAATGGTACCTTCCCTCCTGGTGTCTCATGTCAATCGGTAAGGGAGCATGAAACGGTGGCAAAAGGTGTTGTGGCACTGTGGAGTGGGAGAGAGAAACAGGCCTTCAAAAACTTTTCCCCTCCCTCAAACAGCAATTTTCAAAGGGCTTTAAAGCTCAATGAATTTCAGAGCAAGAGTAGCCAGGACAGGGGGCTCCGCGGTGCCCTGGCTATCACACACCCACGGAGGGGGATGAATAAATAATCAAAGTCAGCCCGAGAATCCTACATCTTTCACATAAAAGATCCCCAACCGCGCTCTTGACAAAGACAAGCAGCTAAGCGCTCTTTGAACTCGGGGAGATTAAGGCTCAGCCACAAATCAGGGCTGACAGAGCCGACGGGCTGCTGCCCATCTCGGCCTCGGCTGCGTGTGGCTCCGGCAGCCCCGGGTGACGGCATCCGGATGCTGCAGTCACCCTGGCTGGAAATGTTTACCTAGAACCATCTGTGAAGCCGGGGCCCCGCTCCCGGCTGCGGCCAGGCTCAGGAAGGCGCAATCCCACCGAGCCGCCTCCCCCGTCCTGCTGGCGGCAAAGAGTAGACACCTACGTGGGCCTGTTAATTCTCCAGCTCTTCGTATTAATTACTGACCCCAAGTGAGCTGGTGGGTGCCTCCAAGACGCAAACACCAACACGTGAACATCGCTTCCAGGGTTGTGTCTGCACTTGGCCTGCCCTCAACAAATCATCATGATAATTGTAGGATGCTCTTTGCTTACTTAAAAAAAAAAAAAAAAATTCCTGGGTACCCTGGAGGCAAACATAATTATAGGCTTTAGGAAAACAAGCCTCTTTAAAAAGTAGGTAGACCGGGAAAAGGGCTAAGAAGGGGAGATTTCTCAGTCAGTTCTTAGGCTGAAGGCCATGGGCTAGTGAGAGTGTTGAGTCTGGATCGCCGAATCTATGCAAGAAATGGGGACGGGTTTGTTTTATACGCGTACAAGCCAGATGACTGCCCAGCCCACGGTAATGAATATATATGCATAACTCTGCTAACAGTTTCTGTGCAAATGCATTCTGGTACTGTACTATAAGCACTATGAGTTCTCTTTTCGTGGTGGTCAAGCATATGTAACATAATATTTACCCTTTGACCCATTTTTACGTGTCCAGCTCAGTGGCATTCATACATTCAAATTGCTGGACGCCCACCATCCATTTCCAGAACATTTCCATCTTCCCCAGCGGAGACCCTGTTCCCATTAAAGACTAACTCACCATTCTCCCTCCCCGCCAGCCCCTGGCAGCCATCTTCTCCTTCCCGTCTCTATGATCTGACTACTCCACATGCCTCATAGGAGTAGAAGGAATCCTACAGCATGTGTCCTTTTCTGTCTGGCTTAGGTCATTTAGTATAATGTCCTCAAGGTTCCTCTGGTGTAGCAGGTGTCAGGATTTCCTTTTTCAGGGCTGAATGCTATTCCATCGCATGGATGTACCCCATGTGGTTGTCATTCATTTGTTGATGGATGTTGGGTTGAACACCATGAATTCTTTTCTTTAAGATTTTCTTTTAATTTTTAAGTAATCTCTACACCCAGTGTTGGGGCTGGAACTCACAACCGTGAGATCAAGAGTTGTGTGCTCTACCGCCTAAGCCAGCCAGGCACCCCACGAACACCATGAATTCCTAAAAGAAAACTTCTCTCCTGAAATTTTAACCTGAATTTTTACATAATCAAATTTATCCTCATCATCCCCCAATCCTGACACCTTTCATGGGGACTGGGAACAAAGAAAGCAAATCTTCTCACCCTGATTAAATCAATTTGCCAAACACAGACTCCACAAATCTTGGCCTCAGAGGGGACATGGCCATCAGACAGGACACCAGACGTGGGGTCCCATCCCTCTGGGTCGGGCCCTCACTTCCGGGGCTGGAGATTGCTGGAGCGACCATGCTGTTCCCTTAGGCCAGTCCACGTCCCCTGAGAGGTGAGGCTGGACCCCGGGTGTGACTCTGGTGGCAGTAACAGGATGCCAGAGCCCCTGGGAGTCAGAGATCCAGAGCGCAAACCAGGTGCTCACCAGCTGTGTGATATCAAGCGAGCTTCTCTCCTTCTCTGAGTCACCATTTGTTCATCTGAGAATGGGTAACAGTAACCTCCTTTATGGTTGCTATGAACATAAAAGGTTCCTGCAGGGGCAGTGCTTAGCCCTGTGCCTGTGCATACAGGAAACACTCCATAAATGATACTACTGCCGATGACAATTCTCACTAACATTTGGAGCCCCACAGTCCCTGATCCACTATGAACACACTATTTTACTAGCTGTGCAGCGTCGGACAGGTTGCTCAGAGCTCCCCGCAAACCTGGGGAGGGCGGAGGGGTCAGTGCCGGCCTGCTTACAGACTGGGAGATCAGACGGCCTTCCCTGAACCCCCAGGGACCCGGAACACGGAAGCCGTGTTCGCTTCCCCGGATGTTCAGGAAAGGGCCTTTTGCTTTTTGTAAGTTTCTTTATTTTAAATGTGGCCAGGCAGACCAGAGTATAGTATTGGTAATAAAATAAAAGTACTTTGCTCCTGTGTGTTTCTGAATGTTTCCCTGCATACCCAAAAGCCCCCTGAGGCAGCCAGGATAGGCTGCTATGCCCATTTCACAGATGTGGAAATGGGAGGCAAGGGGTCACTTCCGCTCAAAGTCACAAGGATAGTAAACAACAGAACCCGGAAAAGAATCCAAGGCAGCTGGACAGCTGGTCGAGGGCTTTTCCCTCTGCTCAGACACAATGAATGGCCAGAGGCAGTTGCTGGGTGGGAGGGTGATCCCGGGGCTTCTCCTGGTCCCACCTTGAGTACATATTATATTTAACAAATGCTCATGCAGCACTGGGCCCTGCTCTCAGTACTTTGCAGATACCAATTCCTGGTCTTCACTGTACCCCAGGCTGTATTTACCCCAGAATCTCCAGTCTTCCCACCGGCCACCTCCTCCACCCCCACCCTGCAAAACCCGGGTGTGCTCCTTTCCTCCCTCATCCTGCCACCTGCAGAAGCAGAAGGCGGTCCCCTAATGCTCTCAGAGCCCAGACCTTCCCCTCCACCTCACCATCTAGGAGTGTTCTGCTCAGGGTTAATGCAACTTCACCCGGGTCTAAAGAGCTATAAAATCTGCAGAAATGAAGTGCTCATAGTAGTTTACCAGGTGAACATGAAATGGAGGTGGGGCCAAGGCTGAAGCCAGCTGCTGTGTGTGTGTGTGTGTGTGTGTGTGTGTGTGTGTGATGGGAAGGAGGACCCTGGGGCTTCTGGGAAGAGACATAAGACACAGAGCTCTGCTGCAGCTGGGGCTGCTCTCTTTCTGCCCGATCACTGGGGTGCAGGCTGTGGAGGTTTACGGCGGGACGTGGCTTTCTCTTAAATCGGGACTGCAGGCCAGGCCATGGGACATTGGGGAAATCGTGTCTCTTCTCTGGGCATTACGGTTCCCATTTGTACAGTAGGAATTAGATGGGTTAAGTTCCTTCCTACCAGGACAATCCTGCTGTTTGTGAACCCAGAGTAAGAGCCATGCTTGTCCCAACCAGTGACACATTGAGGCTTGAGGAGGGATCCCTGAGCAGGACACAGAAGGAGCTCGGGGTACAGACACTGCTTCATTGCTGTGGCCCTATCCATACAACTCACTATTAGGGACCAGTAACCCTTCGAGAGGCACTCAGCCCACCAGCCCCGGGTCCAGTCACCTGAGCCCACGGGTAGGACCACTGCCCCAGCCAGCTGTCTCTGGGGCCAGCTGTGCACACGAGGCAACCCACGGGATGAAGGCTGATCCAGCCCATCTGAGGTCTCAGGACCCTTTCAGACCGGCATGGACTGTCCCCATTCGCCCCTCATTCAGAAGTGAAGGCTTTGCTCAGAGCCCCTCACCCGGGCTGCAGGAGAAATTCCATTCTGGACTCGGGAGAAATCACTCGGGCCAGAGGCCGTGAGCAGCACCCAAGGAACACGAAGACACACGCAGAGAGTGAGAGCTGCCTCCGAGGGACATACTGAACGAGATCCTTCCACATTGTTTTCATTGTGGGCACTTTTTTTAACTTAAAAAAAAAAAAACCAAACTAAACCATGTCCTTCCGGTGGGGAGACACACACACACACACACACACACACCACACCATATGTCATTTCAAAGACATGGCTCTCTTTTTAAGTTTCTGGGGAAGAAACTCGAAGATTGAATTTTCTACGGCTCACCCCACCCTGTCTGAAGAAAACGCACATTTGTTTTTGATCCTACACGGAAAGACGGCCAGTCTGGGAAGCTGCGATGGTGGTGTGAGGGCTTTTATACCGAAACCCAGAATTTTTCTGTGCTGAGGTCTAAAAGCCAAGTGCTGCTCGGCCGGTGGTCCTGGGGGTGAAGGTTGTCTTGCGTCGGCAGTGTCCTTGGTCTAATGCAAGGGGGCAAAGAGGACCCTCCTCTGCGAGCCCAGCTCTAGTTGAAGCCCCATTAGTTGTGACTCTGGTGCATTTCTGCCAGCGAGGATGGGGCAGGTCAGCAGAGGGTTCAGACACAGAATCAGGAAAACTGGGTCATCGAAACATGACCGGGCAGCTGCACCAGCAGCTGGAGGAATTCTCCTCGGATGAAGTCATCTGTTGCTATATCACGGAGGTGCTGCCCTGAGGACTGAGCTCAGAGAGGGCCAGAGAGGCTGGCCCAGAGCTGGAGGGGCTGGAGAGGAGAAAGCAGCCATCTTCCAGAACAGACTGGATGTGTTAGGGGCCCCCAGCTCCCTGGACTGTCCACTCCCTAGGGATTAGCACGGTCTTCACTTACTGTGGTCATTTCCATTAAGACCACGGAGGCAATTAGCTCGGAGAATGTGGGCTGGGCTACCCTGGGCCTGGGACCAGGGAAGCAAAGGGTTTCTGTGAGAGGAGCTGCATTGCCCTGGCACTGACCGAGGGGAGGAGCAAGCAGGTGTCTCTGGAAGGAGGCCTGGTCCTAGCACAATGCAGGTCTGAGTTACAATGAGGGAGAAATGCATCTCAGTGCGGTCCCTGGGGCCCTGAGCGGGAGGCCAGGGGCCAAGGCAGGGTGTGAGTCCCCATATCTTGCTTGGGCAGCTGGCCCATGCCCCAAGGTCGCCGTGCTGGCCAGGGCTGTGGCTGCATCACAGACACTTGATGGGTCCCAGGTGGCCTCTAATAAGCCGAAATGGAAGCATTCCAATTTGGCATGGCTCTAGGGGGCCGAGAAAGGGCTTCCTGGCCTCCAAATTTCTCTTGCCCTATGGGGGACTCTGCTTGGGATTCCCTGGGAAAGACTAACAGATCATGTTCCTTCTCCTTACAATTCCTCGAATCTTGAGTAATACCCACTGGAACGGTTTCACTACTTTTCTTAAAAGCACACAGACCTTGGGAAAGTCACGGAAACAAACTCACACTAATGTGCAGATGATTTACCAGGTCACTTTCCCCTTAACAGAAGGAGCCAGGCAGGAAGAGACACCCCGTGTCTTTGGAGCAGGAAGGTGCTCATGTGGAGGAAAGCGAAATCGGCAGACGAGCAGGCTTGAAGTCCAGCACAGTGCACTTTACGCTCAGATTGAAAGCCGGATCGCTCCAGAGCTGCACGTCAGTCAAATGACAGTCTCAAGGGGGGGCGGGGGGGGGGGGTGAAATGTCCCCGTGGCCTAAGGAGCTTGGGATACTAGGGCAAGAGGCACATGAGCCATAGATCCAGACGGTCTTGGGTGTGAGGCCCGGTTTTGTCATTTGCTAGCAAGTGACAGGCACCCTGGGCCTCAGTGTCTTCACCTGTAAAGCGGGAACGGCACCCACCCCGGCTGTTGCACAGCACGTCTGCGGAGTCTGGCACACTGCCAAAACTCAGTAAGCAGCCGTGCCCTCCCTCATCACTGTGAGTCTCAGCGGAGATGTGAGCAAGGGCCCCGATCCTTGCTGTAAGGGACACTGAGATTGCACGAGGCAGGAACTCAGAAGCGGCATCCACTGCTCCACGTGCATTTCAGGCAACTTGGTGCTCCCTGACTCACTGCGTTATGCAGGGGGGCCGGGCAGAAAGGATGGGTCATGGACTTCGGAGCAGGAAAGGCGTCCCACATGTGGATCCCTGCTGACTGCACCCCATTCCCACACGGTCCATCTGTACGAGCCTCACAGTGGCTACTCCAAACCGCACTGTGCCCCACCGATGCTGTCCCTAGTGTCTGTGCCTGTGCTGGCAAAACGAAAACCCAAACCCAAACCAAAACAACAGGTGAGGGGACTTGCACGTGGGCTGACACGTTCAGCGAACATCACTGGGAAATGTGCCTTTGGCTGCATCGCCCTGTGCGGCAGCGGTAACGCAGCTCCTGGGAAGCCCAAAGCAGAGGACGGTGTGATCGCGTCCCAGGCAGGTGACATCTCCCATGTGCTGAAGGGCGGCGTTTCCAAGGACGGGACCCCTTTGATGATGCAATTTTCGTAAACCAAACCCACCTCTCCCCTCTGGGAAGCCGGGGTGGGGGGGGCATTGATGGCCTGGACAAGCGAGCCTTCGGGGAGGCCCCTCGCATCGCAATAGAGGGAGGATGCTATTCGTGATTCCACTCTGAAGGCCAATCTTGGTCAGTTGAATTGTTTAACCCTTCAGCGAACAGGAATGGGAAAGATGCTCTACCAAATGAAAACAGATAAATTGTGTGGGGAAGGGACGGTGTTCGGCACCTTTATTTTCTGTGCAGATGGCTCCGGAAGACTGGCCAGCCCTTCAGCAGATGCTGGGCACTAGCTCGCTGCCTGTCCGGGTATGATCTACATTTTAGCCAGTGAAGCTGGGCTCATCGCAAGGCCTCTGTGTTCTCTCCCGCTCCTGTGGAGACCCCAGGCCCACTTCTCAGGGATGCTGGAGCCAAAGTCTTCCCAGAAGATACCAGAAATGATGGCACCAACTCCGGAGAAGAGATGGAATGTTCCTTCTCTTAGCGGCATGTGTTTGGCCTAGGGTTGCAGTTCAGACCCCTCTGTTCAGACCCCTCTGATATGGCCTTGACCTGCACAGGTTTCGAGCCCCAGCAGGTGCAGCTCTTCAGCCTTCTCCAGAATCCCTAGGGAAGCTGCCCACCGCCCAGGGCAGGCTCTCAGTCCCGAGCTTACATAGCCCAGAGGATGGAGACAAAAGTTACGCTGGTGACCCACCAGCCCACCTAAGGTCCGCCCCACAAAGGCAGTGTAGGAGGACCCTGCAGGAGTGTTCCGGAGACCCCAGAGAACAAGCACAATTCCTGCTATAGGGAATGCACCCAAGGTACTCTGTGGGGGCCATCTGCAAAGCTGGGAGCTTGACCCCACGTGGTGCAGCAGGCTCCATGTGTGTCCTCGGAGCCGGGGACAGGAGATTTCTGTGACACCCAGAGCAGCCAGGACGCCTCCCTGGAGGAGGCGGTTTTGGAGCTGGGCCCTAGCGGCCAAGACTGGGGGAGCTGGGAGGAAGGGCGAGGAAGATGGGTTTCCCAGGCTCGGAGGCAGTGTGGACAGAGTCCAGAGGACTCAATTGTACCAGGGCACAGAGCTGTGCCAAACACGAATCTTAGCCAAGCCATGCGACCTCTCCTGTGTATACAGGATTAGGAACGCCTCTTTCTGAGGTCCTCCCGGGGACTAAATGATGCGTTACACAGAACAAGAGGCACGCTATAGAGCTACCAGGAACCAACATGAGTGCTTCTCAGACCCAAGAATCACCTGTAGGGTTTGTTCAAATACCGTTGGGGGGGCTTCATCCCCAGAGGTCCGGCCTCAGAGGGGCTGGGAGGGCCGGAGAATCTGCATTTATAACAAGTGCCCAGGTGCGGCTCACAAAGCTCGTCGGGGACCGCGCTTGAAAAACCACTGGCCTGTGTTAACCTTTTACACCTCCAGAGTTCCCACTTGCACCGGCAAGTAAGAAGTTATTTCTCGTATCCGTGCCTGCTATGCATTGTACCAGCTGGTGAACATCCGCATGTGCAGAGGCCTAGCATGACCGACGACTGAGACGGCCCTGCGTGTGATGGGCAAACCCCAGTGACCCCCATGCCGTCTCATTTACCAGCAGCGGCTGCAAAGGGCCCGAGCATCACGAGGGAGGCAGCCCGGCGTCTGCTTTTCCACGCTGAGACAGTGAAGGTGCACGGGGGGCTGGGAGGAGCCACGGGACCTGGCACGCGTACGTCCCGGTCTTCGCTTGGGGTGGCCTCAGGTCACTTGGAAACTTGCACAGTTTCGAAGGCCAACCCTTCAGACGTGTGGACTCAGATGGCCAAGTCCTCTCCCAGCGGGAACGAGGTAGCGGCCAAAGCCGCGGAGGTAGGGGGCCTGAAACCGTAGCGGAGTCCAGGGTGAAGCCTCATTCGCAGTGGCCGGGCAAGTCCACTTCCGGGACGTATGCAAACGGCGCTGTTATTCCCAATAATAAGAGCCGGGACAGGCTACTTGCAGGGGCCCCTCCTGATGCCCAGGCACCACCCTACAGGAAGCACTTAATAAGAATAATAATATCCTGAATGGCAGTCCACAGCATGCAATTAAAAAGCGGTTCTGTCTCACTGAGGGGGAAGGGGTGGGGGGGAAGAGTTAAAATGAGACAGGAAATTCCAACACCACAAGCTGGCTGGTGTCCGGCAGGCTGAGGCCCCACCGCTCACGCAGTCAGACCTGCCCCCACACAGAGCTTGACAGGATCCGGGCCCGGGCCGGACCCACCGGTGCACACCGCCCACCCCCGAGCCGCGGGCTGGCCTTTCCAAGAAGGTGTTGCTTGACAGAATGTGACAAAATAGCTGCTGGAAAGAGAGAGGGAAAGTGCTGGGCCAGGGACAGGCCAGGCCACTCCACGCAGGGCAGTGCCCGGAGGCCGCTCTCAAGGGCGGGGTGGGCAGGTGCTAGGGGAGAGGCGCACTCCAAGGGCTGGCGGTGTGCTTGACCAAATGCCACGGGGCCCTCATGGCACGGGAGCCCGGGCTGTCATGGGATCTGGCCCCCCCTGCAACAGACTGAATGTTTATCCCCCTCACCCCCAAATTCATATGTGGAAATCCTAACGCCTGAGGTTGATGGTTTGGAGGTGGGGCCTGGGGGAGGTGATTAGGTCGTGAGGGTGGACCCCTCAGGAATGGGATTAGTGCCCTTAATTTTTTTTTTCAATGTTGACTTATTTTTGAGAGAGAGTGTGAGCGCGTGGGAGTGGGGGAGTGGGGGAGGGGCACGGGAAGTCTCCAGAACTGTGAGAAGGAAAGGTATGTTGTTTAAGTCCCCGGGTCCCTGGCATTCTTGTTAGAGCCGCTTGCACTGACGGAGACACCCCAGAGGGTGGCGGCAAAATGAGAGAACAGGCCACATGAGGCAGACAGAACCTGAGCCACAGGCCACAGCCCACACCGTGGCCAAGCCTGATCCCACCTCCGATTCACTTAACCTCCTTGTGCCTCAGTTTCCCCATCTGTACAACGAGGGCAGTGACAGGACCCACATCAGAGGAAGGCTGGGAAGCAGAAACAGGCTAACACGTGTCCAGGGTATGTGCCGGGCTGGGCACCCAGCAGGTCCCCGGGAGTGCCCGCATGGCCATCTCCACAGACCTCCTGTGCCTTCAGTAAGCGGTGGGGGGTTGGGGTGCTCCAGAGGTCCCTGGGGAAGAGCCCTGCCATCGCGGGGGTTGGGACGGATCGCCCACCTGTCGAGGTACACGAGTGGGGTTCCACATTAGAGACTCTCAGAACCAAAAGAGACCTCAGAGAAGGTTGAGCCTGATCAAGTTTGAAAACTGTCCCGGCCACAGAATCTGTTCCAAAGCAAGTAGTATGCAACCCCCTAAGATCTACATTAGATTTGAGGCCCGGGAGACCATGGCTCAGAAAGTCTTCCCTGAAGACCTCTGAGGGACCCTCCAGAAAGCTCGGATCCAGCCCGGGGGGTTGGGGAAGAGAGTGACCCACAAGCTGGTGCCTGTGCCCCAGGACAGATGTCAGCACTTCAGTGTGGACCCAACGCTGCTTCTCAGGTTCACCTGCACAGACATCCCCCTGGGTCTTGTCACCCTTCACAGACTCACCTGCCAACGAGCACCAGCAACCATGGGCTGGCAGCTTCTGTGTTGTCCTGTCACTGCCTGAAAAGCCCACTTGTTATGGCGGGGGTGGGGGTGGGGGTGGCATTTAGCCTTCCAGGAGGGTGTCTGCACCACTCCTCTGCCTGATCCCCAGGGGTCCCCAAGGTGTCACCTGCCACCTTGCTTCCTTCCCCACCATCTGGTTCCTCTTGTGCAGAGCTCTTGCAAAAGATTTCCCCAGCCCAGTGTTTCGCTGCTGCTTCTGGTCCTCCCGGGAGCATCGACAGAGCCTGTGGTCACTCCGCTGTGGTTCTCAAGGGACCCTGACTCAGTCTCCACTGGGCACTGGCATGGCGCTTTCCCAGGCTGGCTGAGGCACTCCTTTCTGAGTGCTCTCAGGCAGAGCCTGCTAAAGCCAGTCAATGAGATTCAAAACCAGGCGGCAGAATTTGCATTGAGAAGAGTGGTCAATCACCTCGGAGAACTGGGGCTCTACACTTCCTTCCTGTTGCATTTGACAGCTAATTACAAAATGCTTTCGTTCCTTCCCGAAGCAGGTCTCTTAAGGACCACTTCTCGGGAGCCCCCTGTCAGTATGGCCCCTTTGTTACTCAAAGGGATTCTTTCCTTTAAGACAATCCTTACCACTGGTTTCTTCTCTAAGTGCCCTTCAAATGCAGTTCAGGTTAACAGACATAGGCAGCAGGGCACGTATGTTATTTTAAATTTTCTTAGTAGCCACGTGGAAAAAAAAAACTCTAAAAAGATACAGTTGATGACGTTTAATAATACAACGTCATTGACCTCAGTATATCCAAAATGTTACCATGTCAATATATAACCAATATGAAAATTATGAACAGGATGTTTGATATTCCTTTATTTTGTACTGCTTCCTCAAAATTGGTTGTGGGGTTTACATTTACAGCAATCTCAGTTCGAGCCAGCTACATTTGACATGTGTGGATAGCAGCTGCCTTATCACTGTTAAACTCTGTTTATACAGAATTCTAATCTAGGTTAAATAGAAGTCTTACTGATATATAAAATATGGTGAAGAGTGGCTTTCCAAAAGTCCTTCCTCATTTCTGAATCTTAGCAACCAATTAACAGTTACTCTCCCTTCCTTCCTTCCTTCCTTCCTTCCTTCCTTCCTTCCTTCCCTTTCTCATTCCTTCCCTTCCTTCCTTTCCTCTTTCCCTTCCTCCCTCCCTCCCTTCCTCCCTCCTTCCCTTCCTTCCTTGCTTCCTTCCCTTTCTCATTCCTTCCCCTCCTTCCTTCCTTTCCTCTTTTCCTTCCTTCCTTCCTTCCTTCCTTCCTTCCCTTTCTCATTCCTTCCCCTCCTTCCTTCCTTTCCTTCCTTTCATCCCTCCTTCCCTCCTTCCTTCTATCCATTTAACTGATCCCAGGGTTGTCCTTCCACACCCCTGACCCATCAGGACAGAACAGAGCAGGGCAGCAGGCCCACGCTGAATTCTGCCCTGGATCGCTACCCCAATGCCTTCTCTGCAGGCTTGGGCAGGCATTCTCAAACAAGCCAGTGGGTGTGTGGACTCCCAAGACCTAACAAATAAGAGAGTCCCCCAGAAAGCAAAGCCCATGCAGGGTGTCAGGCGGGGCAGGACCAACCGTACAAGACTTCCAGAAGCCTGGCTCCCTGGGCAGCACTGGCTCCATGCAGTTCTGGACCCAACTGACTCAACAGTGGTTCCGGCACAAGCCACCTCCCCCACCCCTCCTCACACTCCAGCCCATGGCTGCCCACTGCCTCTGCTGGAAACAGTAGTTCCCTGAACTGGGGACACTGGAGACCCACCCGGCAGGACTAGAGGCCAGTGCACACAAACCCTGGGAAAATCCGCTTCCCCTTATTTAGCTGGTGGAGAAACTGAGGTGCAGAAAACATGATCTCATGACAGGACCCAGAATCTTGTTTCCTAGAGTAAGACTATGTAAGACAAGGGGGAGAGAGAGAGAGAGAGAGAGAGAGAAAGAGAGAGGGAGAGAGGGAGAGAGGAAACTCCAAAGGCTTCCTGGACATCAAAAAAAACCCTCTTACAAAACAATATTTTGATGAGCTAAGTGTGTGAATTAAAAGCAGATGGAGTCTACTTCCTTTAAAATAAACAGGGTTTAAAATCTAGGGGCCAGCTCCCACACGCAATGTGTCTCCGGGCCGGGGAAACCAGAGCTGCCCTTCCACAAACCCAAGGCGGGCTCATTCGTCCCATGCAAGGTGCTGTGGGGCAATGGCCCTGCTCTGTGTGTCCAGTGCCATCCCAGCAACGGGGACCCAGAGGAGGGATGTGACTGCCTGACAGGCAGCCCCCAGGCTCTGCCGCGGCCTGCAGAGTGGAGTGCAAAGCCCAGCCTAGCCCTAACACTCTCCTGATCCTGCCCCACGCATTGCCCCCCTGGGTCAGACGGATGGCCTTGCAGCCCTAGAGCATTACTGGCGCTCGCCCTGCCTGGAGAGAGAGATTGGAGCCACAGGTGTGTGACGGACAAGGGACGAGCACATGGGACCCGGTAAGGAGGAGTTCCAGAGCCGACAAACTCCGGGAGACACAGGGCCGTATTTCCACTTCGTTGGCGACCTTTCCAAACACGGATGCAACCCCCAAGGCAGGAGGGGTATTTCACGCAGCAGCTTTTAAGTGCCGCCCGGGGATCCGTAAAGTTGGAGGCAAGTGGGGGAGGGCCCCGTGGGAGGGGGGGGGGTTATCTGTTTTCCCCAGCTGTGTTCCTGGTGCCTGCTAATAACCCCCATGGATCATCCTGCCTGGCTTGGAAAACGTGCTGACTGGCGTTAAAAATGGGCCCCTTTCCTGCCCGTGGCTCAGCGCCCCCACAGCACATGCCGGATGCTCATTGTTAGCATGCTGCAGGTGTAATTAGGGCCGTCACGATGGCAAAGGGCCCACCCTGGGTCCCCAAGAGCGATTGCAGTTCAGAAAAAGGACCCACCTGGTTTTGTACTGATTAATGACAGGCCCCACTAATAGCCCTGCTTAACACACGAGTTTGTCAAGATTAAGTAATTGCCTTAAACAAAAAGTGTATTATCTTTAAGGCCCCGCTGATGAATGACTGGTGCCGGGAAATGGGGTGATGGATGTCCGTGACTCCCTGCCACCATCCCTCCCCCATTTGCATAAATTAAAACGCAGCCCTTGATTAGGACGAGAAGCCCCAGCAAACCTCGGCAAACCCTGCCAAGGGTTGGGGTGGCTGAGGGTCCTACAATCACCCTGCCTCAGGCCTCTGGCCACCGGGAGACCCCAAACTGTGTGTTAGCATGACAAACTTCTGGGAGGGGCAGAGAGGCCTGGCCAAGGGTGACCAGATGCCCCTTGGGGGCTGAGGTCGGGACGGGGGAGCTGGATGCAAAAACCCCAGTGCAGGAAAGCTGCAGAGGTCATCCCGAGGACCCCCCTGAGGGAACGGGATGGACAGACCCATGTACGACTAGACTGGTCCTTGTGCACACCCCATGTGGAGAAGCTGTTGCTGTCATTAAATCATGAGTGATTGCATAAAGCTTTGCTGCTCACGGGGGTGTGGGACCAGCCGGTGGCCTGGGACGAGCTGGGATCCCCATGCGCACAAGCTAACAGCAGCCCCGCCACATATGGATGTGTGTATTTGTGTGCCCCTGAGCATCAGGTCCCCAGATTTGGGGCCATGAAATCCATGTGCCTTCTCCAGGGCTCTTGAATGTTTCATACTCTTTCCTTCCACACGGCACTTTGAAAGAGGCAATTCACAGAAACGGACAGAGCCTTGTGCAGACGGAGCCTACAGAGGCGGGCTGGCCGGCGTAGTGACCACTGGAAGGGCCGCTGGGGAGGGAGAGCAGAACTTAAAGTAGGGGCTGCTAGGGCCACATTTGGGAAGGGGCCAGTAGGGCCCAGCCAGTCTGGGAGCATCAGGTGGGCTCCCTGAGTCTGGGAGGTGCCTCCCAGGGGATCTCCGTGTGGCACCCTCATCACCAAGCCCGTCAAAAGGTGGAGGGTGCATTTATTCCCAAGAAAGAACGACATCGATCGTGCCGCAATCCTCTGGCTTCTGGTGACTCAGGGGACCAGAGCTGGGGGACCCTCGCAGCAACTCGGTTGGGGGTTAGACCTTCAGCTCAAGCCACGGACAACAGTGCACCCTCGTTTCCTGCAACGGGCCAGAGACGCACCTTAAGGGCAGAGGAGGAGGGTAACTTTGGCACACATCTGAAACTTTCATCTGCCTGCATCTCGCTTCTGCAGACAGTCTGTCCCACCAGCCATAAGCCACGCAGTGCCCTACCCAGTAACTGATTCCCCTTCCTTTCCGGGCAAAATAAGATTCCCAAACCAAGCCACCCACCCTGAATCTGCCTCCGGGCTGGAGCGGCACTAGCCAGAGCCAGGAGCTGTTCCCATAACATTGGTTTCCCCCAAACCACGGCTTCAGGGCAGATGCCAAGCATGGCCTGTGAGGGGGGAGGGGTATGGGGCCAGATCTGGGTGGGGGAGCCTTCCCTCCCTGAAAGCAGACACGGCGCCTTCTTTCGCCTTCTAGATGGGCCACAGGGCCTTCTCCTGCCCCACAGTTCTGGAACATGTGGAGTCTGAACCCGGGGCCCTGGCTTCTTTTCCCTTTTCCAGGTTCTGGGAGGGACCCTCAGTGAACAACGTACGGAACACATGCATGCAGGATGGAGCAGACCAAATGCTTCAAAGATAAGGGCCCTGACACGCAGGGACTCTGGAAGGTGTTCCCACAGCACTGCCAACTGGAAGGACGTTGGAACATCACTTCCTTGTTCTACCCAAGTGCGCATGGACGAGTCGCCCCGAAACCCACGTCCGTGCTCCGTGTTCAGGCTGGTCCTGGGCACCCCTGCTCCCATGCCCAGCCCCGCTCAGGCTGAAGCCAAGCAGAAACTGAGAGAACAGGCCACGAGACCAGAGCCTGAAGGGCCACCCTCATCGCTGACCGATGTCCCGGTATGATCAGCCTCTGCTCACCTCACAGTGCCGTTGGGGCGGATGTAATGACCTGTGTGGGGTCCCATGGGAATACGAGCTTGCTGTCCAAGCCAGCCGTCTAGCTGCCCCCAACCCGAGAGCACAAAGGAAGAACAATAAATGCCCACGAGGGCGCCAACCTCTACGTCTGTATTGTTCCCATAGTAATAATACTGTGTTCAACATTCCAGTGGTAAAAACTCGAACAGTATCTTTTTTTTTTTTTTTTTAATTTTAGAGGTAGGGGGCTGGGGGGAGAACTGGAGAGAGAGAGAGAGAGAGAGAGAGAGAGAGAGAGAGAGAGAGAATGAACCCTATGCAGGCTCCATGCTCGGTGCAAGCCTGACATGGACCTTGATCCCACGACCCTGGGATCATGACCCGAGCCGAAACTGAGTCGGACTGAGCCACCTAGGTGCCCCAAGAGTAACTATGGACTGACATAAGATGACAGGCATTTTTTGAGTGCTTATGTCAGGCCTAACTCTGTGCACTTGATATTCATGTTTATTTATTCTTCATATCAACCATATGTGTGTGTGTGTGTCGGGGGTGGGGGACACCATCCCTACACCACTCTACAGATAAGAAAACTGGCACTCGAAGTGTATGCAACTCGTTCAAGATCCCACAGCGAGTACCTGGCAAGGAAGGCTTTGAACCCTTGCCTGTGATTCTAGAGTCTGAGGCTTAACCGCCTTCCCGGCCTGCCTATCCGTGACGACTGCTTTCTTATTACAGTGTAGCTGGCTGGAAAAGTGGAGACCCAGAAGTCCCTGGCCGCAGAAAACACATTCCCCGTGGTTCTACATAAGTCAGTGCCATTCCCCGTGGTTCTACGTAAGTTGCACTCCCACCCAAGAGAGGCCACTTCTGCTCGGAGGTGTTAGGGGTCACCAGGCTCCCAGTTCTGTCTTCTCCATCGGAGAGCCCATGCCTTCAGGGACTGGGCCCAGGTTCTACTCTGGAGATGCAGGAAGGAAAATACCCCGTTCCTGGTCTCAAGGATCTCTCAGCCACCAGGAGACGCACAGGTCAACAGGGGAGGACCAGGAAGGCATAGAAGGTTTCCGGACGGGACCAGGATGGGGTGATTGGCCAACTAAGTGAAGGGGATCAAAAGGTTATAAAATAAATAAGTCACAGGGACGAAAAGTACAGCCTAGGGGACACAGTCAATAATACGGTCACAATGTATGGCGATACGACACTTACTGTGGAGAGTCACGATGTATGTAATGGTCCAACCACCATGTTGTTATGCCTGAAACTAATGTAATATTGTATGTCAACTGTACTTCAATTAAAAAAGAGAAACAGCAGGAGCCCCAAAGCCCTGACCTAGCTCCCACTGCGGGGGGTTGAGCAGGCAGGCGGCTCTGCCCGCGGTGAGCACAGGGTGCCTTCTCAGAGAGAAGCAGCAGCCCTCCTCTGGACACGGCCCCGTCCAGGCCGACGGTGAGCTCGGTAGGTGACCAGAGCCCAGGAGAGGGCAGCGGGCAGGAGGAGCTGGGTACTCACCACTTGGGTAGAAACTTGGACCAGTACAGGGGTGCCGCCCCCTCCCTCATCAAGTCCCTGGGGACCTCAGTGAGGCAGCCAGCACCTAATTCACAAGCATCCAGTGTGTTCAGCTCTCTGTTGGGTCTCAAGTGGAATAAGAGGGGCCACAGAAGCCTGGGACTAACCTGAAAACCTGTGTTCCTACCAAAGAGCCTTCCAGAAGCAGGCAGGAAACCTTTTCTGTGGCCTGAACCCAAGCCCAGGTGTACGAGCAGCCACAGTGCGAAAGACAGAGGCCTGCCCAGATTAACCTCGACCTCGGGCAGCGATCCGGCTCCCAGAGTGAGAACTCATTCCAGACTCTGGGTGTCCTGAAAGAGGACAGTTCTGGGCTCCTAATCCTGATTCTGCCCCTTACTAGCCGTGTGACCCTGGGGAAGTCAGACAACCTCTCTGAGCCTCAGTTTCCTTCTATGTAACCTCCTTCCCTCATAGGGTCACTGGGAGCAGCCAGTGAGATCACACAAACTCGTGCCCTGGCTCGCTGTCAGCACCCCTGCCTTCACGTAAGCTGCACTCCCACCCTCCAAGTTGGCGGCTAGAGGATGCACAAGGGACAGGCCCCCACTGCTTAAACTGGGGGTGGGGTGCCGCCTGGAGAACCCGCACTTTCCCCACCGGCAGCAGGCCGGGTTTGAGATTCCCCTCCCCTTCTTCTTTCCTTCCCTCCTCCCTCCTCCTCTGCAGGAACTAAGAGCCCCCTTTTACAGCCCCTCATGCAGGCCCCGGGGGAGCCCGAGGCTGGCAGAAACGACTGCTAATACTTCCAGGCACATTTACTGAAACCTTTTGACACGGGGGATATTTTTATGAGATAAGTGCCCTGTGTCGGTATCAGCTGGCAAGTTTCATTACTCACATTTCTGTCCTGCAAAAAGCCTTTTTCAATCACTGTCCATGGCAACGATAAACTTTAATGGCTGAGGGAAAGTCTGCAGCCCAGACGCTCCCGTCCTTCTACCTCCCTGCCCCAGGCCGCCAGCTGACCTCTCTCCTCTCCCCATGGGGCCAGAGGTCCGGGCAGAAGCCAGATGCAGGGGGTGCATGACCCCCACTCCCCAAACCCCCTGTTCCTTTACCTCAGAGGATCACAGGCCTCGGAAGCATATTAGAAACGGCAGGGAATTAAAAGGCCAATGCCCAGCCCAGCTCTGACCATCGGAGACAGAATCTCTGAGGTGGGCTCCAGGACATTAGCGTTTTTTAAAAGCCCCCCCTCCCGGGGGTTCCACTGGGAAGGGGGTGTGGAGAACAGCTGCACTTCCTCCGGGAAGGCGGGTCTTGGGTCACAGCCCAATCTTCCCTCGGCAGCCACCCCACTGCTCACGCACGCTCCCACGGACACCAGGTCCTGCACCCAGGAGGACCCAGGCAGACGTGCGTCTATTGGATGGTCAAAGAACCCAACCCAGAAGTCATGAGGACCCACACAGGGCCAGGAACCCACATGCCCTCGGAGCCCAGGTCCCGCCCTTTCCATCTGAGTGAGTCCTGTTTGAATGGCCATCTGGACGGAAGAATGGTCCGGGGCTGGTACGCAGCAGGCAGAGGTTAGTGTTCGAGGGATGAAGAAGAACGAGTAAATGAATGAAGGAACAAATGGCTTCTACCTACAGGAAACACGTCCCACCACCTCAGTGTCCTACAGGCAAGGATGCTGTTTGGTGTCCCTGAAACGCTCACTTTCCAGAAGATCCTAGTACATTCCAGAGCTCAAGGCAAGCGGGGCCTCCATCCGTCCTCCTGGTCACTTGTGGCACCACTAGCAGAGCTGAGCCCACTGTCCGTGGCTGTCCTCACAGGATGAACTTGCCTCTAGGACCGAGGGGAGCTGAGGAGGGCGGCTTTCCCCCACCAGTGCTCTCCCCAACCTCACCTCCCAGCAGCCCTGCACACACACCTGCCTCGGGGGTCCCTGACTTCCCTGACCCCCGGGAGAGTCCCCAGTCAGACTTCTGTTTCCCCAGGAGCATCCCCCATGAGGCCTCTCTCACAGAGTCTTTTGTCATAAGCCCTCTGGGTCCTTTGGGACAAGGAAGCGTGGGATCGATGGGCAGAGCAGCCAGAGGCAGGGAGTGCTGAGGGTCGTGGGGTCCTGGAAGGCTCATCTTCATTTGGCCATTACTGCCAGCTCTGTCCGAGTGTGGGGGGCAGGTTTCTGTGCACCTCGAGTGGACAGAGACTCTGTCATACCCCTTACAGTGCCTGCTGCAGTCAAGGAGACCAGGCACGAAACAAAGGACCACCAAGAGCCAAGTCCGACCCTGAGGCTGGCTTCATTCTTCTCTTCTCACATATCCTCAGCCAACCTGTCTTTTTTGGGTTGTGCCAAAGTCACAGGTTCTAGGGCGGAAGGCTCTGGGGACAGTGTGTCAGAAGTTCCAGCTGTCTCAGGGAGGCCTGGAGGGAGCAGGTCACCAGCACTCAGCACCCACTACCAAGAGCCCGGTGAACAGTTGAAACAAACTATCTGGATTGCCTTTTTAAACCCAACCCAACCCTGAATAGTTCCCCTGTGGCTGTCTGGCCTCAGATTCTGCCATGAAGAACGGGCTTCAATAAATCCTTCCTCTGAACCCATTTTTTTTTTTTGAATGCCATTGCCTCCCATGCCTCAGCTTGAACCATTCATTACACACAGAGTCTCAAAATGAACAACCTCTGGGGCGCCTGGGTGGCTCAGTCGGTTGTGCATCTGACTTCCGCTCAGGTCATGATCCCGCGGTTTCCGAGTTCGAGCCCCACATGGGGCTCTGTGCTGACAGTTCAGAGCTGCCTTTGGATTCTCCCTATCCCCCTCTCTCTCTGCCCCTCCCCTGTTCACTCTCTCTGTCTTTCTCAAAATAAATAAATAGACTTTAAAAAAAGGAAAGAAATGAACCACTTCAGCCGCTTCCAAATATACTCAACAAGCTCCACCTGTCTTCCCCCATCCATCCAGACAACAAGACACATTTCTCCCTGAGAGAGGCAAAAAGACAAAGCACAAACACAAACAAGGCCCACCCAGCACTGGGGACCAATGAGGCATTTCCTCTGAAATGCATGCGTGCCATAGATTGCTGAGGGTGAACTCCAACCTCCGATGAGGTGGGAACCAGATGCCAGGAACTGGAAGCGCACAGCATCCCACCGCCCCTGCCCTTCGCCAAGAGAGACGGGGGGTGGGTGGCACAGACCCTAGGGCGTGGGGGTGGGGGGCTCCGGCTAATGTCATAGCCCGGGTTCATGGCACCGGCTCGAATTTCCATTCTAGCCATCGCCTGGGACAAGAAATGAGGGCCTCCTGACAGCCCAAGAAACACATCGTGCCTTCTAGCCATCACTCCTTCCTGATTTTGCATACCCTCTGAAGGCCAGCTTAAGCTCTAATTCTTCCTCAAAGCCTTCCTCGAATACTCAAGCCTGATGGAACCGTGTCTTCTCCCACTTAGGGACTCGGCAGTCCTACAAAGATACAGCCCTCCATCACAGAGTGACAACTGTGATTAACCACTGCTACTCCTAACCAGACCGTGGGCTTTTCTTATACATCACATGTTTTCTCAGCAAGCACTCCATAACCAAGTTTAAAAGGCTGCAGTGGTATGCTGATAAATGTTGGCCACCAAGTCTTGGGCGGAGGCCGGAGTCCTGGCTTATAGCATTTGCCAATTTCCATGGTGTAAATGCTCTCACTGCGGCTGATTTCAAGCTACCAATGAGCGATCACTGAACCTGGCTCTGGGAGATGTGGAGAATGGCTCCCAAGAGCTGGAGTGAGCAGATTCTGGCCAGAAACTGCCAGATTGGGCCTCCACAATCCCCGGTGCTTCCTAAAGCCCGGGGTTTTTTTTTTTTTTGGGGGGGGGGGGAAGACAAAAAGTCTTTATTTCCTGAAAGTTAAATTATACCATTTTCCATCTAAAAAAATTAGCAAGAGAACACACATTGCCAGAAGGGGCATTGCGAGGCACCCTGTTGGAAATAACTGTTAGAGATAATTTGGTTATGCACCTCACGAATCCCCCTTGGACTCTGTGATCTAACTTTTTGATCTATTCCAGGGTAAACACCTACTGGTAAAGAACACTGGTGCTGAGGTGTAATCACAACAGAACTTGTAGGCAGAAATGACGAGAGGCGATCTAAAAGTTCAACAAGGGAGAAGTGGTTATGTTAAGTCTAAGGTCAACCTTCAAGAGGATACTGCAAGGATTTTATCAGAACTGATAAGAAAAGGGCTTGCTCGCTATGGATGCCACCTTTCTGAGGTCGGGTCCCACACGCACTGTCTTTCTACGTGCAGGCTCTGCTCTCCTCGTGCTCACCTGGGGTCTCGCTGGGCACTGAGGACATGGGGACCCTCCCCAGTGGACGCGGCCTCTCCACCAGAGGCCTGAAATAATGGGTTGGCCAAACAGATGGGATAAATCAATGCCAAGGACGCTGTCACCCTGGGCAATCCCGCACCATTCAATTTTCATGTGAATTTAGCAGCTCTGCATGGTTTTTAAGAACCCAATTGTATCCTGACACTTTTTAAATGATGCCTCTTTACATCCGGCCGTAATTTATCTTTTACTTAGCAGCAGCTCTCCTTCTATAACCATTTGGGGGAAAGAAAAAAAAAACCACTGACTTCACTTAATTTACAATAGTCCACACTCAGTAAAACACGGATGACAGAGCTTTGCCAAATGCGAATTTCATGTCAGCAGCTCATTTTGGTAAAGCGTCAAGTGGCTTTATTTTGAAAGAAAATACACATTTAAAAAATGTTTACAGATTTGAGTGGGGGGTGAGGGTAAAAAGTGTATGGGTGTGTGAGAAAGAAATTGTGCTGGTACAAAGCCCCAAAGCTAAGGTTTGTACCCATCAGGCAAAAAGGCTATGTGTTCCCTTTTAGCCTAAAAAAAAAAAAAATACAAATAATTTTGAATTTGTGAAAAGTCCAAAGGCTGCTGGGTCTTTCCTCATCCCGCTGAGGGAAGGCACGGTTCTGAACCTGAACTGGGGAGCAGCAGACGTGGGGACCTCCTCCACCAGCCTGAGCAAACCGCCCCATGGGGCCGACTTCCACGTTTTTGAAACAGCAACTGTTGTCACACATGTCCCTTGGCTATTTCGCCCCTGGGGGGCTGTGAGAGTAAAAGGCAGTCGGAGGAAGGACAGCAAATAATGTTTATCCAGAGCCTCGAAGGAAACAGGCTTTGTCCCCCATCTTGTTTAAGCCACGCAACCCTCATGGGGCCAGGTTTATTGTCCCTACTGCACAGAGGGGAAACTGAGGCAGCGAGTGCTCAGTTCCTGAGCCCAAGGTCACCCAGGTAGTTGGTAAGTTGCTTTTAGAGTTCATGAGAACATGACAACTAGGTTCACCAAGCAGAAGTGACTTTCAGATCTGGAGATTGCCTGTCCTGGGTTTTGCTACTCAAAGGGCTGCCCAAGCACCAGCAGCCTTGGCATCACCTGGTGCGTGTTTAGAACGAAGCGTCCTGGGCCCGCTCCAACTTATAGATTCAGAAGCTGGATTTAAGCCAGATCCTGGGGCGATTAGTTTGAGAAGCCCTAGTTGAAGGGATATATTCTGTTAAAGAAGGAATGAGAACAGGCTTCCCAGTGACGGACGCTAAGGTGCTGGAGAGCCACGGCACACGCTCCCACAAAGGGCCACTGTCCCCTCACAGAGCCACTTACAATTTACTGCAGGCCCACACCTGGGCTGGACACCAGTAAGAAAAACAGCCTTCATTTGTACTCACTGTGCAGACCTCGTCTCTAAAGCATATTTTCATCCAGTACCTCATGTAACCCTCCCGGCAGCCACAAGAGAGAGGCCAGATGGGAGGCCTGATGGGTCTAGGCCCGGCCTGAGCATTAAGCGAGTCCTCGGGCTGCAAGCACCCAGCCGCCCGGCTCACACAATCGCTCTCAGTTCAACAGCAAGAGGTTCCCATAGCCAGTGAGGCCTTCCAGGCCTTCCAGGCCCCGGGCAGGGGAGATGATCCCGCGCTGGCCCAGCCAGAGGCACGCTCGGGGGGCTGTCCTTCCACAGCTGCAGCCTGGTGAGATGTGTGTGTGTGTGTGTGTGTGTGTGTGTGTGTGTGTGAGACACACACACACACAGACACAGAACACATGTCCAAAAAAGGAAACCCTCAGGAGCAAAGGCCTAAAGTGAGAAGCGTGTTCTCCCTCCTCTCCTACGGGGTTTGCTTCTATATTACAGGGATCTGCAAAACCCATCTCCCACCGAGACGCCGGCTTGTAAAACTCCAATGCACAAATGAGGCCCAGCTGCAGTCCTGCTCCCCGTGAGCCCAAGGAGGGAGCTGTCCTGGCAGGGTGCAGGAGGCCTGCCGTCTGGAAGGGGTCCCAGCTAAGGCCCCTGGGTTTGGCGGAGAGGTGTAAATGTGAGAGCGGCCAGGCATCCTGTGCCTGCGGGAGGGAAGAGAGCAGCCCTGGACCTTCTCACGCAGACCCTTCAGTTCATCCTGTGTCTGGAGGTGCCAGGAGCTGACGATGGTCTGGCTCTGGGTTTAAAAAAACGCCGCACGGGCATACCTGCGTGAATTGGCCCGCTGGCTTCCTCGTTCATCGCGGGCTAGGGAAAGACCCAGATATGGGAACCGGTAGCTGTGTCGTCTGACCCAAATGACTTTACCTCTCTGAGCCTCAGTTTCCTCACCTAAAACTGGTAGGAACAATTCCTATCACCCAGGCCAGGGGTGGGTGGTGATAAAACGAAGCTCTCTATGTAAAGTGTGGAGCCCATAGTGGATGCCCCATAAATGTTCATTTCCCTTCCCTAAAGCCGGGCTCTGGGCTCCACGCTGGGGAGAGAAAGACAAACACAGCACAGTTAAGAGCAAATAGGCGAATGTACGCCCCCGAGTTAGGGCAGCCCTCGCTCACACCATTTGCATTGACTTCTGCGAGTGCTCCAATTTTCAAAGCTTGATATTTATTTAGATATTTATTTTTCACTGTAAATGCAACATATGTTTACAGAGATATTTATTTTTCTCTGCACACACAGCAAATGTCTGGGGAAAACAGAATCCCAAACTCACAGGGCTGGAATGATTTTTTTTTTATGACAATCATTTTGTTTGTTTAAATTTTTTTTTTTAACGTTTATTTATTTTTGAGACAGAGAGAGACAGAGCATGCACAGGGGAGGAGCAGAGAGAGAGGGAGACACAGAATCCGAAACAGGCTCCAGGCTCTGAGCTGTCAGCACGGAGCCTGACGCGGGGCTCCAACTCACGGACCGTGAGATCATGACCTGAGCCGAAGTCGGACGCTTAACCAACCGAGCCACTCAGGCGCCCCCATTTTGTTTGTTTAAATCTACCACAGCGGTGCATAATGGCACTGCGTTTTACTGTAATTTGGAAAGGGGGGAGCGTGGATGGGAACCACATCACACGACAACAGTAAGACAAGACAGCAGGTAAAGGGATCCTCCCTGGGAAAACAATACTGCATTTACTCCTCTGAATGGTGGAAGCTGCAAAGGGGAATTTCCCAAAGCCTAGGACCGAAACCAGTCCCACTGGACATGACCATGATGCCAATCGCAAAACAAAATGCCGCCCCTACCGCCAGCTGAAATTGGGGTGGAAATTGTTGGATGATTTCATGAAATGAAAAAAGTGAAAAAAGTCTCAATTTTAGACCCTAAAGAGATGACCGAGTTATATATGTATAGGAACAAAGATATTAACAGTTCAACCCAAAAGATGATCAGTCAAACCCACTCATGGTACTAACCCCTGTCAGCACGGGGGCTGAGTACTGAGGCTCCCAGATGCCATCTGCCTAACTGAGATCACAGCTGTTAATGGCAAAGCCTAAGATAGCAAATTCCCCCTTGTTCTTTGTTTTGTTTGTTTTTTCCCACATGGAGAGAGTTATGCAATGTGTAGTGTCTGAACAGGTGATATACAGAGTCCTTAGGATTTTAGGCCAGGGAAGACTTTCCGCAGACAAGGGAAGCCAGCACCTTTTGATCAAGAAAGGCTCACAAAATCCCAAGCGGGTGTCTTCTACAAGAAGACTGGAAACCCAACAGAAACTCTCCCTCCTGAAATCCTGTGCCCACAGTTTGGATGCCTCCTAACAAAAACAGTATTTTGACTGGCCTTATTATACTTTTATTTTTATTTTAAAAATGTTTAGTGTTTATTTACTTTTGAGAGAGACAGAAAGACAGAGCGTGAGCAAGGGAGGGGCAGAGAGAGAGGGAGACACAGAATCTGAAACGGGCTCCAGGCTCTGAGCTGTCAGCACAGAGCCCGACACGGGGCTCAAACTCACAAACTCACAAACCTCGAGATCATGACCTGAGCCGAAGTCAGATGCGTAACCGACTGAGCTACCCAGGTGCCCCAACCTTATTATATTTTTAAACGGTACTGTTACCTCTTATGAGGAAACGTGGAAGCATTCGGGTTTCTCAGCATGGAGAAGGCAAAGCTGAGAGAAGACGTGGTCCCCTAAACCCATGAGGAACCTGGACAGAATCTTCAAAGGCGTAGAGCCCACACCACTTCTGGACAGAGAGACAGATTCTGGACCCAAAAGGTGAAGCCCTATTTCCCCTCCCAGTTATTCCCAGGGAATAAACTCAGGGAGTTTCCCCCCTCTGAGGCTGGCATAGACAAGGTCAGGAAGTCTGGAGGTATTTGCATTGTATTGACACAGAGTGGGGTATATCAATGGGAGAGGGGTTCGTGGGGAGAGCACCCATATTTGGGGTAACCTAAAGGGGAGAGTCCTATTCTCCCAGAGCATTTCTGCGGCCTCTGCTCATAGGAAGCTCTCTCCCACCTCCTGTCCCCCCTCCCCTCAATCACTCACACAGGCTCCTGGGACAGAAGGCTGTGCACCTTCCTCCCCAGCCCCTGCCCCCTACAAACACTGCCCCCCACTTTGACTTGTTAATTTTTATGTTATGATCCCCTTTTATTTTACTCTGATCTCCTATTAAACTGCATGCATTTTTGGAGCCTGCCTCTAGAACCACATAGGATAAAAATGAATAAAGAAACCTCACCAAGGGTTCATTCTTGGTGACTCTTGAGTCATTGATACCCAAGCTGGAGACTCCTTAAGAAAGAGAGAAAGAGGAACGAGGCTTGAAAGGAGGTGTGCCGTTATGAATTTCAAAGGAAGCAGAAACCCGTTAACACTGCCATCTGTACAACAGAATGCCAATTGTTGGTGGTACAGTTTTTCCCTGCAAACTTGGACTGCTGAAACCACGGCACTGGCATCACCTGCCTTTAGAGTTTTACTCTTGGTCTTTGGAAGAAAGGCCACCGCCCTTGTGTCTCTCTAAATATACACCCCACTCCATTGTGGTTGCCCTGGCTACCGTTTGCGTGGCTAACGTTTACGTGTCAAGACTCTCCTCCTCTCCCTGTGCCCTGCCGGACCTAACCCATCTCGGGTAGGGAAGGCATGCCCCCTCTGGGTTCCCTCTGGACCCCGACAGCCTCTGACGCCATGGCCCTGTGGCTTCCTATAGACTCTCCCCATGAACCTCAGCTCCCTGAGGTCTGGGACTGCGTCTGGCATGGTGGTGGAGGCTGCCTCCAGGCAGTCCTCAGGAGGGGACAGAAAGGGAGGGTGGGGAGGAGGAAGGCAGCCAGGGAGGGAGAAATCTTAGCCACACCCAGTGCTGAGAGGTGCACTGACCAATGAGGCAGGCAAGAACCACTTCATCTAGACTTGGGGAAGGAGAGATGGGGACAGGAAAAATTAAACACCGTCACTCTTAGCTTGCTAGGAACCACACCCCTGAAAGCTGCACACAGTTCACCCTCCTGGCATTCGCTTGTGTGCACTCCCTGATCGCTGCCTCCTCATCTGTACAAAGGGACAGAAGAGTGGCATCTGTCCCACGGGGAGGTGACAAGAGAGAATGAGTGATAAGGATTTCAGAGCCCTTTGCCAATATTGAGAGTCAGAGTCAGAAAACGTAAGCAGCCAGCAGGGGAGCAAATCTCTCATTTTATCTATTTATGGAAAGATTTTATTTTTAAGAAATCTCTACATCCAACATGGAGCTTGAACCCTGAGACCGAGTCACATGATCTTCCAACTGAGCCAGTCAGGTGCCGCCCCCTGACCCTCCCTTTAAAAAGAGGAAAGGAAGGGGTGACTGGGGAAGATTCCTGGTAGAAGCAGGTCCCCATCTCCCAGACCCACCCGCTTCCATGAGGCCCGTCCTCTCTCATGGAACTTGGGGGGCTTCGTATTCTTATTGGTCATGTGCTCACCCCAATTCTGAAAAGAAAATGCTTAACCTCCCCATTATCCCTCCTAACACTGCACTGTTCCTTGCATATATTCATTCAGAGCCCAGTCCAAGCAAAAACTTCTCTGCTCCACATTTACAACCAACTTTGCAATTTTCTTTTTCTGTTTTTTGTTTGTTTGTTTTGTTGTTGTTGTTGTTGTTGTTGGGTTTTTTTTTTGTTTTTTTGTTTTTTTGTTTTTGGTCTTTGTTGGTTTTTTTCCCCTTGTTTCCCAGGGGTTAAGAACTGTGAGCATCACAGCAGAGGGAGCTTGGGCCAGCATGGGGTGGGGGTGGGAGTTCATGGGCTTATGGCCAAAGCTGAAGCTAGGGAGCCCCTTCCCTCACTGTCAGCCACGTCCTCAGGGCGGTGCCCGGTGAGGCACCAGAAGGGATCAGAATGCATGAGAGGGAACAGAGTAGGAGCTGCTGAGAGCTAGAGGTTGGAGTCCTGCAGGGCACAGTTAAAACCCAGCCTCTGTGTCAACGCGGCAGTCATGAGGGCCCCTGGAAACTCTCCTTTCGAAAGGGGGCCGGCACCTGCCACCAATACTGCAGTAAAAAATAAAACCAGTGAATTTTGCATTCGAAAGGGGCCCAGATTTGGGAGACAGGCAAATGCTTGGGAAAAATCAGGAAGGCTCGAGCATAAAACTCATGCCTTTTCCAGCAAGTTGGGTTTTCAGATGAGTGGTATAAAAAGAAAGGAAACACGAATGAGTACCCCAAACTCAACGCAAGCCACCACAAAGCCCAGGGAGGACCCCAGCCACGGCTTTCAAGACTTCTGTCCCCACAATGGGCCTCCTTCGGGCCTCAGCCTTCCTGGGTGATTAACATGCAGCGGGCTGCGGAGGAATGTGAATGTATTCGGCAGGGGCGGCTGAGAGGTGCAGGGGGTCAGGTGGCTCATCGTTAAATCACACTGCTGTCAGCCTACACAATTCCTCTTCCCTCAGGCTCGGCCATTACTCGGGTTTATGCAAAATAAACAGCTTTGCTAAATATTCCCCCAGACGGGTCCCACAAAGGCCCGGGCTAAGGAGGCAGAATGCACCCACAGACCCAGAAAACCGTCTGCCTCCTTGTTCAACGGCCCGGCCAGGGAGTTTGGCTGTCTCCTGTCCGTCTTTTCTTAGTCTGCTTCAAGCTTTCCTTTTTTTCTGTTTGGTTGGTTTTGTGTTTAGCTTTTCTTTCTGTTTTGGCAATTCCTCCCAAGACACTGCCATGAATACTGTTAACTTATTCTTGTCTGGCTCTGACTCACTCCCTTTACTTTCTTAAGCTACGTAAGACTTACAATTCCCACTTTTCTATAGGGGAACTGAGCCATGAGAAATCTCTTATAAACGCTCCCAGAAAGGAACCAGTTCTCAGAAGATCCTTCAAGACAGGCTCGGAGGCGGGGGTGGGGTGGGCTGTGGGCGCCCAGCAAGAATCCTAATTGTCCCAGCGCCACACACATGCCCCAGGTGGGGGAGGGGAGCCAAGGGGCAGGGCCTCCTGGATTTTGAAAACAACTCCCCCTCTCTTGGGGAGCTGGGTTTGGTTACTCACCTGGAGCCCACCCTTGCCCCCCTCTTCCTGTCCATCAGCGAGAACAGAAACTAGAAAAGAACCAGGAAATAGAAGCCCCCACCAGCTAGAGCCACTCAGCCTTCCTCCAAACGACTCAGGGAGAGCCTGGGCTACCGAAATCTCTCAAATTACAGCTCCAAGACATCTTTGTTAGAAAACTAGTGACTACGTGTGTCGGGGGGCAGCATCTTGGCTAGGCAGGGGGTCATCGTCCTCACTTTGCACATGAGGAGACTGAGGCACGGGAGGTAGGTCTGCTCCACTGTCAGTGGTGGTCTATCTCATCTGACTTCAAGTTCATGGTTTCTGCCAGGGAAGTGGCATCAACCCCCACTGGTCTGGGTGTTCCAGAAGCAGACTGGGAGACAAGGATGTGAGTGCAAGGGGGTTATTTTGGAGGTGACAGGCCACCTGTAGGGCACCAGGGACAAGCAAGGGAAGGAGGCTAGCCAGGGTCATCAGCACACTCCCTACCACTTTGGGCAAGTGGGCTTAACACTGCAGGGACACTCTGGGAGCCACTGCACACCCAACCGAGGGGCGAGGGAGCTGGGATATTAATACACCAATTCTGCAATAGCCATTTGTTAAGCAGGGTTGTCAATTTGGGGTGTTAACTTCCTGGGACCCTGGCCTGCCCCGCCGGGGCAACAGCAAAAGAAAGACCTCATGCACAGACATGAGGGTGCCAGGACCCACTGAGGTGGTCGGGAGGTGGCAGTGGGCACAGGGCACATGGTCTTCCGCAGCAAACACTGATGGCACCTATCTGGCAGACCAGCACCAGAACTCTCCCCTTGCTAGGACCCCTTTCTAATTGTGTGGCATAGACCAAGCTTTATGCACCCACGTTCCTGAGGGGCAAATAGAGGCCTGTACTCTGCCTACAGTCCCCCAAGGCTTTCCGGATTCCCCTGCCCAGCAAAACCAATGCTGAATGGACCATGTGGTTCCACAGCCCAGACCTCAGCCCTTCCAGACCCGGCGAGGGGGTGGGTGGGTGGTGGCTCTAGCCCACCATCTTCAGAAACGTCTCCTGAAATAAACTTCTCCCTGGTGACCCAGGAAGAAGGTCAAAACAAGGAAAAGGCACCCTTGTGACTTGAGCAAAGAGACCAAATCTTCCCTTCCCTCCCTTTCTTTTAACTCTCACATGGGGGTGGGGGTGGGAAGGGGACAACAGGACAATACTTTTATCTATTTTTTTTTTTTTTGAGACAGAGAGAGAGAGAGAGAGAGAGAGCAGGGGAGGCACAGAAAGAGAAGGAGACAGAGGATCCAAAGGGGGCTCTGCGCTGACAGCAGAGAGCCTGATGCGGGGCTTGAGCGCAAGCACTGTGAGATCACGACCTGAGCCAAATCAGACGCTTCACCCACTGAGCCACCCAGGCGCCCCAACAGGACACGACTTTAAGTGAACACCGATTCAGTGTTCAGTTAAGTAGCCCAAGGAAGTGACACAGCAAACACTAATTTAGGGTCAGGAGGAGAGGGGGCTTCACCCACCATGCTTCCGTAGGGGCTGCTGCTGGTCACACATGGGGGGGGGTGCGGTGGAAAGAGGGCTCTCTATTCCAGGACACTTGACAGTCCAGTTTCCCCCAAATGCCCCAGGTCTCCATCCTCAGCACGTGCGGACAGCCTCATGGGGAAAGCTGCTTTCTGCTACCTTCCAAGTGGAGTCGGGGTGCATGGGGGAGGGGCCGGTCACAAGGAGAGAGAAAGGAGCAGTGCTCTCCTGGTCAGGACAGCAGGTGTGGCCCTGAACTCCAGGGATTCGAGCCAGCTCCCCATTGGGCAGCAGCTGAGCTCTGCCCCTCGCCGCAAAGCCATGCCATCGGGAGGGACCTGCTCTCTCCTGGGCAGTCCTGATTTGCCCCGCCCCCTGGCATGGGCTTCAAGGGCATGCCACAGGTCTCTTCACCTCCTGCTCTCCGTTCACTTATCAAACACTTACACAGCCCTTGCTGGAGACCAGGCATTTACAAAAGGCAATTCACGCGATCCTCAGAACGATCCCCATACGTCCTTGTTCCAGAGAAAAATAACCAGAAGAAGAGCAGTTAAAGGAGTCCCAATTCGAACCCAGAGAGCCAACTCCGGAAGCATGAGGTTACACCTCTCTGGGAGCTCCTTCTCTGCCTGAGGCCCACGCGTTCTTCCAACGGCAGCTCAAGCGTCGCCCCCTCTAGAAGGACCTTTCCTTATTTCCTCCTTCTCATCTGGACCTCGCTCCCGCACCGGCTCCCGCTTGGGGCCACCTGTTCATCTCAGAGCACCTCCCACCCACTCCTCCGCCACCCCATCAGCTGCCTGATGTCCAGTGGGCCTTCCAGAAATCTCTGCTGACAAATGGATTACTCAGTGAATGAACAAATGGACACAATCCTGAGAAAAGAGTAGAAGAAAGCCACCCGTCAACGAGCAAACACCACGGGGTGAAAGTGGCCAGACCTTGCTTCACCCACTCCCTGGCCGCCAGCTTGAGGCAACCAAGTCTCTGGGGACTTCTGGCTCCAGCTCTAGAGCTCACCGGACTCCCAGATGTGCAAGATGACCCAAGGGAGGCCTGACCCGTCATGCAATGCACCGCTAGCTGCTGACTTGGGGAGGAGCTACTGAAGACACACGACTTAATCCACATTGCAAGTGAACTAAATCTGCTATTTGGAGACAGTCTCATTTTATTTTTTAATTAAAAAATTGTGTTTATTTTCTTGAGAGAGAGAGTGCAAACAGGAGAGGGGCAGAGGGAGAGAGAGAGAGAGAGAATGAAGAGAGAAAGAATCCCAAGCAGGCTCCACACTCAGCTCAGAGTCCGATGCAGGGCTTGATCCCACAACCCTGGGATCATGACCTGAGCCGCAATCAAGAGTTGGGACCCTCAGCCGACTGAGCCACCTGGACGCCCCTGGAGATAAATTTTAGATTCAAATGCAGCTCCAAGAAATTATACCGATTTGGGTACCCTTCTGCCAGATTTCCCCAGTGGGGTCTTGCAAAACTGTAATGCAACATCAAACCAAGATACTGACATTGCTACAACCCCTCCACCTTGCTCTGATTTTTCCGCTCTACCTCAGTGAGGGCACCGAGGACAAGGATCCTTGGTGTGCCCTTTGGTAACCATATTTGCCTCCCTCCTGCCCCTCCCCTCACTGCCTTTGCCTTTGCCAACCAATTATTTGTTCTCTGTTTCTAAAAGTCTGTCATTTCAAAAATTGTACCCAAGTGGAATCCGGCAGTTTGTAACCTTCGGGACTGGCTTTTTAACAGCCTAACTTCCTAGAGATTCAACCAAGGTGGCACATACGAAGAGTCTGTTCTTTTTATTGCCGACTAGTATTCCATGGTGAGGACGGGCCACAGTCTGCTTAACCATTCACCCACTGAAGGACATTTGCATTGTTTCTGGTTTGCGGTTATTACAAATATACACCTCCCCATACAGGTTTCTGCGTGAACGTAAATTTTTCACTTCTCTGGGACCAATGCCCAGGAGAACACCTATTGGATCATATATATGGTATTTGCATGTTTCATTTGATAAGGAACGGCCAGACTGTTCTAAAGTGGCCACACCATTTTCTGCTCCCGCCAGCCATGTGTGAGTAACCCAGCGGCCCCCCATCCACCCCAGCATTTGGTGTTGTTGCTAACGTTGTATTTTAACCGTGTAGCGGCATCTCTCCGAGGTCTTGGCCTGCGTTCCCGGAATGGCCGGGAAGTTGGACATCTTTTCATGTGCTTGTCTGCCATCTGGACACCTTCTCTTGGATGACATTCTTTCCTTGTCTGTTGCTCACTTTCTAACTGGACTGATTCTGTTTTTTTACTGTTACGTGTCGAGAGCTCTCTGTATTCTCGGTGCTCGTCCTTTGTCAGATATGCGGTTTGCAAACGTTTTCTCCCAGCCTGTCGTTTCTCGCTTCAGCCTCTTAATAACAAGGGTCTATTTTTCCTTTTTCTTTTTTCTTTGGTGTCAGGATCCTGTGCCTGGCCCTGGATCGCGGAGACTGTTTACTTTCTAAAAGTTTTGTCCTTTTATGTTTTACGTCACATCGTGTTGTGATTTCTCCTTCCTTCCTAGGGTGAAGGAGCTTGTGCTCTCTGAGGGAGAGGCATTCCTTCTCCAGCTTTGCCTGCCCAGGTGTGCAACTCCAGACGGCCTCCCCCTCGCAAAGACTGGTTCCAGGTGGCTTACAATGAAAAGACAGCTATTTAAGCTTCCTTAGAACATATGAATATGCTAAACTAGCCTCACAGGTCTTCCGACCTTTTTTCTCAGCAGCCTTTTTTGATGAACAGGACTAGAAAATCACTAAAGGAAAAGATACGTTTTCTCCACGGCCTCTGCTTTCCTGCTCCCTGAGGACCAGGTATGAAATGGAGGTTCTGTTCCCCTGAGGTCCCACGGCAACTGACCTACCGACTTCATCCAGGAAGCGTCCCCTTTTGGGACCAAGTCTTCCCAGGCACCTAGCATGGGCCCTCTTCACTGTACCTTCCCCAACCCGGGGAGAAGGGAGCCTTGGTACCCATCTGGTGCCGGGCTGGCATCCTTTATGTCCATTTTAACTGTGAATAGAGAGAAGGAGGAATGTTAAGTCACTTGCTAACTGACAAGCCTGTGAACTGTTGGGTTCTCGTCGAGAAAAGGATTTGCTGCTGCGGTCTCAGCCAATGCTGGCTGGTCTGGGTCACCTCAAGCACGTCTCAGTGGAGGCCATGTGGGACACCTGGCCCTGAACTAGACTCTTCCAGGCGGCAATTCTGAACGGAGGCCCACCTGTGAAAAACGGGTATCACTGATGGTCGTCAACCCGTACGCCATGGTTCTGACGGTAACAGAAGGAAATCCCTGAGGGTTTGGAATACAGACTTTAATTTAAAAAAATCGCACCCCCCTCTGCACCCAAACCAAACCCCAACCGCAGGCTCACGTCTACACTGACCGGTGGGCTTCTTAGGGGAGCACGGCTCTGTGGTCTGTGTGTCCCTAACTGCCACCCCACCTTCCTTTGAAACACAGCACAGGGTCGTCTGTGTCCGAAGAGGAAAAAAGCAATGGAAAATACGAAGAGAAAAGTGATGGCAATGCTGTTCCAAACAGAGAATTCAGAGCCTTGGGTCTAGTTCTGAGGGCTCGGTAATGACATCCCATTAAGAGAGCAAATGCAGTCACCAGGCACTACCGATGTCCCAGAAAAACACCAAAGATAAAACCAAAAACATCTCCGGCCTTGCCAAAAAAGACAGCAACAGCACTGGATCGCAGGGCACTCTGGCAGCTCCAAGTGTTTACCCCGGCGACGGGTGGGGGGGCCTTTCCCTGCAGTGAACGGACACCCTCTTCCCTGCCCCCCTCGCTCTACTCTCTTCCTTTGGACGTTCTCCTCAGCATCCAGCCAGCCAGAACGAAGGCAGGTGCCAGGGCAGGGGCTTAAGGGAGCCTGTGCGGGGCGGGACCGGAGGAAGGCCACTCCAAATCACTTTGGCAAACTTGAACAGAGGGCAGGCCACGGTAGCTGGCAAAAAACCAAGAGCCCGCGGGCCAGGTCCTCCTAACGGTGTCTAAGCTGCCGCCGCCACCGGGCTTCTCCCCGCCTTGGAGCGGACCTCCCGGGTCCCCGTCTGAGTGAGCAATAAAAGGGGTCTGTGAATGCATATCCAAAGCTTCTTAGCCGCCTGTCATACTGATCTAGCACCGCGCTAAGATCCCGGCCCTCTCAAGGACCTGGGCAAACGCTGGTATTAGCACTCTTCTTCCTCTGAAGGGTCTGCTCAGCAGCCACTCCACTGCTTCCCAAGGAGGAGACCCCCGACCCTGACAATCCATCAAGTGAATGCAAATTGTGGCCCAGACAAAACCAGGCAAACAGCACCCCGCTCCGGAATAATGGCCTCTGTGGGAGAAGGGCCCTTGCAACAATGATGGCTGTGTACACAGCCCGCTAAATACCCAAACTTCTGATTAGGCTCGTAATGATTTGTGTGTGCACCCGCCTCCTTTGAAAGGCTCCCAAGTACATGGCACAAGTTGACTCAAGGCTAACCTCAAACAGCGGCCTTCCTGGGTTTCGTCAGCGCGGAGAGCTGGCTACGCACGGCTCCCGCTGCTGCTGATTACAAGCCTTTTGGAAATCCCACACCCAGCCCGGCGGGGAAAAGAGCACTCCAAGAGGGTGATGATCACAGGCTAAATGCTCCGGCTGGAATCTGGTGAGCACCAGTTCAGGGTCACTGTTGGGGAGCGGTCCTGGGTCGCCCTGGAGCTGTACAGTCACAGAACGGAATGTCCCCTCACGCTCAGGGAGTGTCAGGTCTCTGTGGCTCGCACTGTCTACCGTTCGCGACGCGGGAGTTTTCAGACGGGATCCAGCCACCTGTTTTCAGTGACCGCAGGAATCCATTAGGGCCAGCTTCTGAGGTTTGTTTGAGGAGCCAGACCTCTTCCTAGAGTGTCACTGGTGCCTACAGACAAAAAAACACGGGTGTGTCCGCGCACATATTTCTCTAGGTTTCTGGAGCTGTGTTTTGGCCCCGCCCTCCCTTCTGAGCGCCGTTCAAGCCCCAAGCCTCTGGGAGGAGACACGTCCAACAGACACAGAGCTCGGCATTTCCTCCTCACACTCCTTCTTTTGCAAGACCCCCCACGTCGGGGAAGGCACCACTGTCCACTCAGCCGGGGTCCTCCCGGATTCCTCCCCAGCCTCAAGTACACACAGCAGACGAGGCTCTGGCCTCCGAATCTCTTGTCTAAGACCCAGCTGCCTCCTGAGCAGTGTCTTTGCCCTGCTGCATCCGTCCCCGCCCTTCCGATCCCCTCAGGAAGGCCAGCGGGAACGCTCTGAACTTCAGCTGTGACCGCGTCCCTCCCCTTCATAAACTCTGACAAGATGGGATGAGGAATTCTTGCCTCACGGGGTCGGTTTGAGGAGGACATACTGATGGGTATTGAACAGATCTGTCGTGGGGTGCCTGGGTGGCTTGGTCGGTGGAGCTGCCGACTTCAGCTCAGGTCATGATCTCGCGGTTTGTGAGTTCGAGCCCCACGTCGGGGTCTGTGCCGACAGCTCGGAGCCTGGAGTCTGCTTCTGATTCCGTGTCTCCCTCTCTCTCTGTCCCTCCCCCACTCATGCTCTGTCTCTCTCTGTCTCAGAAATAAATAAACATTAAAAAAAAATTAAAAAAAAAAAGAAAAGGAAAGATCTGTTGTATAACAGGTGCTCCATAAACAGAAGTGGTTCCCATTTTCATCGTCTTAGAGTCACAGAGTGAGAACAGTACAGTTTCAGCTCAAAGTCCTATGTGACGATAGTGACGACCTGAACACTAATGACAGTGGCCCTCGTTCGAAGCCCCCCTCCCTCCCTGACATGACCAATGGAGTTCGGTGCCACCAGGCTCCTCCTCCAGTGGAAAGCAGAGGCCCTTGGCTTCCAGGGAGCGGAGACGATGTTATTTTTAATCTTCCCCCGAGGCCTCAAGCCTGAGTCACTCTGCCCACCTGCTAGACGCCTTCCTGTGCCAGCACCCACCTCGCGTGCTCTGTTTGTTCAGGCGGGCACTGCATATGCTGCCTGTCGCTACGGCCTTCACCGCAGCCCTCTGAGCAGCCAGTCAGACAAACACGAGGTCAGAACAGGGGCGGGGGCCAGGAAAACACATGCTACACCGGAGAGAGCCGAGAGGAGCGGTCGGAAGGTCTGGGCGGGGTTCCGAGGCCGGGGCGGCCAGTGTAGGGGGTGTTGCCTGCTGGGCACTTATTCCAGAACCCAGACATGCCGAGGCCGGCACTGGCTTACCGGCTGTGAGGAGGGGCTGTCCGTGAGGTTCGAGCCCGCCCCCTTTGCAATGGGGGGCATTCGCAAAGCCCAGTGGGACAGGCAGCCTTTGGGGCAGGGGTCTGACAACACGGCACTATGGCAACAACAACAGCATGGTCCACAATAACGGGTACCTTCTGTGGACCAGGCCCAGCCGCAACTGGATAAGCAGACACAGGCTTGCCCTTGAGGCCCACGGTCCGCTCAGGGCCACAGACTCTAACAGGCAACAGGCTCCACGGGGGCAGCACCTGTGGCTTTTACCTCTGGTGCCCTCGCCGTACCCAGGAAGATCTTTCCTGCTAGGGGGAGGGGAATCCGGGAAGGCTCCCTGGAGGCGGTGGTGTTTAAGCTGCACCTTGAAGGGCAGTTGGATGTGGATGCGCAGAGTTGGGAAGGGGCATTTAGGCGAAGAGGTTTTCCTCCAAGGAGGAGAGCCAGAAATGGGCAGAGAGGGAGCGAGGAGCAGCAGGGAAGCCTGAGAAAAGCGAAGTGAGCCTGGGCTGTCGGCAGCAACAGGGCGGCGGAGGAAGATGGAAAGAAGGGGGTCAGTAACTCCTCTTTCTGGCCCGGCGGGGTGAGCAGACGTTGGGCCTCGCCCCAACAGGGTGGTGGGACAGGCGAGGTCATGGGCGTGGGGCTGGAGGGATACGGACCCACTGACTCTGTGCTGTGCACTCCAGATGGACCCGGATGGCTATTCTCATGTCACTCGGCTTCGGGGCAGGTGAACGGCAGGGACCTGGCCTGATTAAATCCACCACCTCAACCCGGCCCATAGCTGTATATCTCCAACGTGGGGGAAGTGACACCTCACAGCCTGCACACAGCTTCATTTCCGAAAAGAATGTGCGAGAGGGGGAAGGTCAGGAGACAGGCACAGCCATAAATTTGATGGAAGGTTTAGCTGGAAACCCCATTAAATCCACACACGGCTCGATGCTGGGCAATGTCCTTCCTCCGAGTCTGCTGAATGGGGCCAGGGAGGTGAGGGACTCACTAAGTAATGTCCTCATTTTTTGGTGTCTCCTATTACCCAGGGGATGAAAAGACCATTACCCATAAGGTTTAGTGGCACTTGGGCCCAGGACTGCGATATTGTCCTTTACCTGAGCCTTCCCCTTGGCCAGGATGTGTGGCATTCCGCCCTGCTGGCCTCTCTGTCCGCTCCACCATCTGTGTGGACGGCCTCGCTCCTCCCAAAGCCCCAGCCCCTGCCTCTTTCCTTGGAGCAGTGGGACTTGGCTGGGCCTGGGCTGGGGACAGAGGGGGAGTGTGGTCCAAGTCAGAAAAACCCATGCCGTGTGGCTGTGAGCCAGTGCTGGCTGCCTGCTGTGAGCTACCCAAGTTCCCTGGAGTGCCCCCAACTCCAGACCTCAGGTGGCGGGCTTTGCAAATGTGCAACACGGAACACAGGGTGGTCTACAGAAGCACGTCCGTCTCCTACGGAGGGCCTGAGGCACTGACTATTTTACCTGGAAGCAACACCGCCCCCCCCCCAACCCACTACCGCCGAGAGAAAGGGACTGGAGAGCCTCCTTCTACCCCCACCATCCACCAGGTGCCAGAGCCTGACCTGTCACTAGTAAGTAACATCTGTCCAAGACACGGCTCAAGAACCACACAAACAGTGAAGGTGACAGATCGGGGCTCAAATCTCAGCTGTGCAACCTTAGTGAGTTACTGAACCTCTCTGGGCCGCTGTGTCCCAGATCTGTTACATGGGATCATAATGATACCTATCCTCTTATCACCATTGTGGGGATTTCAGGAGTAAATGTAGCAAATGCTCAACAGTTATCTGCAAACGTCACGACTTCCTTTACAGGCTGACGTTCAAGCTTATCTTCTTCTAGTTCAAGATTGTGACCCCTGTCATGACAGCAGGTGCAGACAGCAGAAGGCTAAATAAACCCTCGCAGGGATTGAAGCGACCCTGTTCTTTCTCCCTCAGAAGCCCCGGCTCAACAAACTTTATGAGGCAACAAACTTTGTAGGCATAATATCCTAGAAAAGGCACAATTTCAGGGACAGAAGACACAACAGAGGTTGTGGGGGGCTGTGGGTAAGAGGTGGGAGACGGAATGCAAAGGTAGGGGATAAACATTTGGGGAAGGGGTCCCTGGGGGGTTCAGTCGGTTACGCGTCCGACTTCGGCTCAGGTCATGATCTCGCGGTCTGTGAGTTCGAGCCCCGCGTCGGGCTCTGTGCTGAGAGCTCGGAGCCTGGAGCCTGCTTCAGATTCTGTGTCTCCCTCTCTCTGACCCTCCCCCGTTCATGCTCTGTCTCTCTCTGTCTCAAAAATAAATAAATATTAAAAAAAAAACTTCAAACATTTTGGGGAAAGGGAACTGTTTTAGATACTGATAGTGGTGGCCACACAACTGAGTACATGTATGGAACCGTATAAACTCAAAAGGGTGAATTTCATATACATAAATTATACCTTAATAACCTTGGCTTTTAAAAAGGTAGAAGGAATAAAGAGGCAGTTAGGGCCAGATGTGAGCCCAGGTGTGAGGCCAGACCAGGTGTCTCGGTCCAGGAGGTGAGCAAGAGGGTCTAGGGTGAAGCAGACCGTGTCAGTAGGACCCACAAGGGAATGTCTCAAAAGGTGGTAGGATCCTGATCTTCCCGAAGGGACTGGAAACCCAAAGGAGGTGACAGACAGGCAGGAGGGGCTAGGCCTCTCCTAGGGGGAAGGGGCTCTGCACTGTGACTGAAGCCCCTGGCCCCTCTCTGGGGCTTTCTTTTCTTTTCTTCCCTCCAGCTGCATGTCACAGGTTCACAGAGCACCCAAGGGACTCTCAGAGACACCTGTCATTCACAGGTGAGACTGGAGGGAAACCCGGGCCCCACCCCATCCCCAGCCAGGTGCCTTCCACCTAAACACCCTTCTCCTTGCTTCCTCCTTTGCTGCCTGCACCCCTTCTCCGTGGGGGAGGTGTCTTGAGGCCTACTGGGGGCTCCCATCCTTTTATGCCTGGCCCTGCTCACCCTCCCCGCACCCCAGCCCTGGGCTCGAAGGGTGTGACTCCTGAAATGAAATCTGGGGCTGCCCCACCTTCCTTCTTCCAGAGGTGAGTGGTCCCCAGGGTCAAACTCACTGTGGGCAGCCACATCCAGCCAGAGACTGGCTCTAAACTCACGGTCCAGTGGAACCCCTGAAATAAGCTGAATTATTTTATTTCCAAGCTATATCTCTCCCACTCTGTATATGAACAGTAGTGTATTCTGGAATCAACCTGTAGGGCTCTCCTGGTCCCTTATTACCTTCTATCCCCAAGGACCTGACCCCCTGCAAGCTTTTTTATTTTTTGTTTCATTTCATTGTGGTTCCAGTATAGCTAACATAAGCATTATCTTAGTTTCAGGGGGACGATACAGTGATTCAGCGCTTCCCTATGTCACCCACTGCTTATCACAACAAGTGGCCTCCTTAATCTTCAACACCTCTTTCACCAATCCCTCCACTGACCTCCCTTCTGGTAACTATCAGTTTGTTTTCTATAGGTAAGAGTCTGTTTCTTGGTTTGGCATGCTCTCTCTCTCTCTTTTTTCCTTTGCTTTGTTTCTTAAATTCCACATATGTGAAATTATACGGTATTTGTGGTTTTCTGACTTATTTTACTTAGCATAATATTCTCTAGCTCCAGCCACATTGTTGCAAAGGGCAACATTTCATTCTCTTTTATAGCTGAATAATATTCGTGTGTGTGTGTGTGTGTGTGTGTGTGTGTGTGTCACACTTTCTTTATCCATTCATCTAGACACTTGGGCTTCTAGAAGTCAACCACAAGAGAAAATCTGGAAAGAGTCAAATAAATGGAGGTTAAGTAACATAATAATAAACAATGAATGGGTCAACCAAGAAATCAAAGAAGAAATCAAAAAGTACACGGAAATAGGGGTACCTGGCTGGTTCAGTTTGTAGAGCATGAAACTCTTAATCTCAGGGTCATGAGTTCAAGCCCTATGTCGGGTATGGTGCCTACTTAAAAAAAAAAAAAAGTACATGGAAGCAAACAAAAATGAAAACACAACAGACCAAAAACCTTTGGGAGGCAGCAAAAGTGATTCTAAGAGGGAGCAATACAGGCCTATCTCAAGAAGCAAGAAAAATCTTAAATAAACTATCTAACCATATATCTAAAGGAGCTAGAAGAAGAACAGGGGTGCCTGGGTGGCTCAGTCGGTGAAGCATCCGACTTCTGATTTCAGCTTAGGTCATGATCTCATGGTTCGTGAGTTCGAGCCCTGAGTCGGGGTGTGTGCTGACAGTATGAAGCCTGCTTGGGATTCTCTGTCTCCCTCTCTCCCTGCCCCTCCTCTGCTTGCACTCTGTCTCTGTCTCAAAATAAATAAATAAAAAGAAAGAACAAAATCCCGTACCAACAGAAAAAAGGAAATAATCAAGATTAGAACAGAAATGAAAGACATAGAAACTAAAAAAACCAATAGAACAGATCAATGAAACCAGGAGCTGGTTCTCTGAAAATATCAACAGTGTTGATAAACCTCTAGCCAAACTCAAATAAATAAATAAATAAAATAAAATAAAATAAAATAAAATAAATAAAAGGAGAAAGGTCTCAAACAAAATCACTAATGAAAGAGGAGAAATGACCAACACTACAGAAATATAAGCAGTTGTAAGAACATTATGATAAACTCCATGCCAACAAATCGGACAACCTAGAAGAAATGGATAAGACCAGGGGCGCCTGGGTGGCTCAGTCGGTTGAGCGTCCAACTCCGGCTCAGGTCGTGATCTTGCAGTCTGTGAGTTCAAGCCCCGTGTCGGGCTCTGTGCTGACAGCTCAGAGCCTGGAGCCTGTTTCGGGTTCTGTGTCTCCCTTTCTCTCTGACCCTCCCCTGTTCATGCTCTGTCTCTCTCTGTCTCAAAAAAATAAACGTGAAAAAAAAAAAAAAGAAATGGATAAGATCCTAGAAACATATAATCTCCCAGAACTGAAGCAGGAAGAAACAGAGCATTTGAGCAAACTGTCTTTGGATGCTAGGTCATTGGGAGCTCCGTGCTCTCCCTGGAGACTACACATTGCCCTGCCGCCAGCTACATCTGCCCTCTCTCCACCCTCTCCCCTCCTCCCCCCTGCCCTCTCACACCCAGGGTGGGGTGGGACTTCCCCAAGCGAGACACAGTCCCAGCCTTCTGGGTGAGGCCTGGGTAACTCTGACAGGGCACTAGGTAGTAGGGCCCAGAAGCTCTGAATCTGGGCTGCCTTCCCTGAGAGCACCACATTCAAGGTCTTCTGAGTGAGGCAGTGACCATACCAGGACACCCAATGCGTGCACTTGCTCAGATAATCCTACTAAATATCCTGCACAGTCAGTGCCTCAGCCCCACTTTACAGATGCAGAAACTGAGGCTCAGAGAGGTCATGTTATTGTGGTGACACAAGTCGTTTTTTCCATTATCAGGTGTTGCCTTTTAAGGATGGCTAAAAAAAAAAAAAAAAAAAGGCCAATCTCATATTTTGCTCCTTGGAGTAAGAAATATCTATATTTCAGTCCATATAGCCAACTGGAAGCGTTTTGTGCAACCGTGACAGCTAAAAACAGAGATTTAACACCAAATTAGGTTCAACTTCACTTCAAGTACCAAAATTTTACTTTTTGAAATCAGTACAAATCAATTTCAGCTTGAGAAAGACATAACTTAGCCATTTACAATTTCGCTCATCTGCAGATATCTTAGTTGTCCCAACCCAGCTCCTACCTGCTTTTTTCCTGGCTTATTCCTGCTGTCTGAGGTGTTCCACGGCATGGAGAGAAAAACCAAAGGCTTTGCCTTGTAGTGGGGCAAAACAAGGTTTGTGTTTGTTTGTGACTAACCACATATATGACCTGGTTTCCCCTCCTGAGGACAGAACTGGGGGGTCCAGGGCAGAGGAGAAAAGAGGGCTTGAGTGTAGGAGGGGCAGGAAGGAGGGGCAGAGGATGCCAGGTGGTAAGAAGGGATGTGAGGCTAGTCACAGGCTGGAAAAGATGGGAGAAAATTAAGAGACCCTTTGCTTTTTTTTTTTTTTTTAAGTTTATTTATTTATGAGAGCGAGAGAGAGAGAGCGAGCATGAGTGGGGGAAGGGCAGAGACAGGGGGGGACACAGAATCCAAAGCAGGCTCTAGGCTCTGAGCTGTCAGCACAGAGCCCGACGTGGGGCTTGAACTCACAGACCATGAGATCATGACCCAAGCTGAAGTTGGATACTTAACTGACTGAGCCATCCAGGAGCCCCTTTAATTTTTTTTAATGCTTATTTATTTTTGAGAGAGAGAGAGAGAGAGACAGAGGGTGAGCAAGGGAGGGGCAGAGAGAGAGAGGGAGACACAGAATCCGAAGGAGTTCCAGGCTCTGTGCTGTTAGCACAGAGCCTGATGCGGAGCTCAAACTCACAAACCATGAGATCACGACCTGAGCCGAAGTCGGATGCTTCACCGACTGAGCCACCCAGGTGCTCCAAGAAAGAGGCCTCTTGCTTTAAATCTGCATGGAAAGTAATTAAGTTTGGTCAAGTCTCTAACTAAAATTCCCAACTAGCAAAGCCCCCACGGCCGGGCTCTTGGAGATTCACGTAAAACACAGTGATGGTAGTAAGTGTGCGGGCAGTGGACTCAGAAGTGGTGTCCACTCAGTGCTGCCTGTTCGCAGACAGAAACATATTCTGCTTTCTCATCCCTCCCACTCAGCATCCTTAAAGCAAACCCCTTCCCCTTCCCCTCAAGAGGGAAGACGTGAAGGTCGGCATGAAGGTCGAAAAGTCAGGCTCATCCCGCCTGTTCAGCCTGCGCAATACTGTGCACGCAGAGGGGGGTGCAGGGAGCTGGAGCAGGATCTCTGGATGTGCTAATTTATTCCTATCCCCCATCTCCAGCACGATCTGCCGACATATGAAAATGCACACACATTTCTCCATATGGGCATTTTAGCCGGTTTTTAAGATCCTAAATGCTGAAATACAGCGGGCTGTGGAAGCTCAGCTAGATGCTGAACAAAATGATTGCTTTGCTCTGCTGGCTGAAGGGTCCCCCTCCCGTGGCCGGGTGGCTCTGGTGGGTTAAAAGCTCCTCATTAGCGCGGGCGTGTGCAAACAGAGTTTAACACACTGAATCGGAATCTACTGGTTTTCGTCCACAAACTCCTAAATAGTAATTATGGGTTACTGTAGGGTGACAGCCCCGGGCTGTTAAGAGACTGCAGCCTGATAATCTTTCAGAGGTCTAGCCAGCAGCAGGACGGCAGCAAGAGGCCAGCTAGTGGATGCGTGCGTCCTAAGAGAGCGGCCTGCCTGGGGTGCCGTCCCTGGTCTACACAGCCCTCCTCCTGCCAGCCTACTGATGCCAGCTCCCCCCCACACACACACCACTGGGAACCATGCTCTCCCAGGATCCCCGGGGATCTCCCACCTGGACAGAGCCTGCAACAGTGTCTTAACGGGCTTTTCTCTCCCTCCCCACCAGCTCAAGAATTCTACTATGCAAACCTGACCACACCCATTCACGGTCAAGGTCATGCTCCCAGGATGGGTACACGGCCCCTCCGGTCTCGGCTGCAGGTGACGCTCCAGCCCTTCCCGGGCTCGCCCTAATCTCAGACCCTCTGCCAATTCCCTCCTTTCTCTGTGAGTTCCTCCAGGCAGGGCAGTGTCCAGCTAAAAGCCTCTTGCCTAAGCCAAAGCTGGCCACGGGAAGGCACAGGGGCACACAGAAGCCATAAAAAGGGAAGTCCCTGCCTTTGATGGCTGAGGAACCAGATCTACCGCGGAGGTCCGGGAGGTGACCTCTGGCAAGGCCCCCGGTGCAGTGCCAAACACACACCCTACGCCCCTCCATGCCGGCACCTGGGTGTGGGGAGGAAGGTGCCGAACGGCACAAGACACTGGAAGCGGGGAGCTCAGAGGGCTTCAAGCAGAAGAGATTCTGAAACCTGAAAAATTAACCAGGTCTGCTCTTTTCTTTTTGCTATAGGATATGCATTTTAAAAATAAGTTTCATACCGTGTATATGATTCCATATTCTGCTTTTAGTTTTTTTGGCATTGCACTATGTCATGAAGTTTCTTCATAAATATCATTTTAGGGCACTCATGCTGTCTCATCCCAGGGAGATTAATTTATTTAAACTCTCCCCTTTATTCAGCCAAGTCTTTAAACACTATAAAGTGACTTTACTACACCCATGATTCTGTTTATGCAGCATTCCTTAGTCTTAATTATTTGTATGAAGAGACGGTCTTCCTCCATTAGAGCCATTATTGGCCACAAAAAGTAACTAATACACTTGACTGTAATATCATAAGGGGAAAGGATTCTCTCTTTCCTTCTCATCCAGCCCCTGGCAGGAGGAGGCCACAGTGACTGTTTGTGGTTGAAGGAAGAACAAATAGGTGAGCGAACGAGCGAGCGAGTGAGCCAGTGTGTAAGTGACCACTCCCCCAGTCTATTTGACTGAAGTTACAATTCGTTAATTCCCCATCAGAGACCCAGGCTCGGCCAGCATATCACCGCATCCTCAACAGCCTCCCTAGATGTTAATACAGAAGGGTTTAAAAAACACAAATACCCTTTCACGAGCAAATTCCAGTATCAAAACTGAGGCCACTGGTACAACGTCTTTGGACAACTGGCAGTATTTACGGAAGCTGACCACACGCGTACCTAGGATCCCGCGGTTTTATTCCTGGGTGGGGCCTCCGCAGAAATGAGCAGAAATGAGCACGTACGCTCACCAAGACTGTACGAGGATGTTCACAAGCAGCACAGAACAGCCCCCAAATGGGGAACGGCCCAAATGTTCATCGCCACTAAAACAGCTCATATGTTGTGCTATGTTCACAGAAAAGGAATATTCAACAAAGAATAAACAAACTACAACGTGATGTAACACCACGAACGAATCTCCCAAACATAAGAAAGAAGCCAGGCACAAAAAGGACACATGTTGCATGATTCCATTTCTCTAAGGACTGGCTGTCGGAGGTCAGGACCACGGCTGCCGCAGGGGTAGAGTCGGGGAGCGGACACGAGGGGCTCTGGGATGCTGGCTGTCGTCTGTTCCTTGATTTGGGTGCTGGTTTACACGAGCGTGTTCACCAAGCTGCACACTTCCGATGCGTGTACTTTACTGTGTGCACACTATATTCTAATAGCTGTTGGAAGGATGCAGTCATTTTTAAACTTCATCAAAAAGAGTGTCCTTAAAGGATGTCTCAAGTGTCCGCGTGTAGGCCCCTGGAGGAATCCACGAGTGATGCGGGATCTGTCCACCCGGTCTGCAGCGTGACCTCAGGAAGTTCAGACTGACATGGGATGGGCGAGAGGTCAGCCGGCCGCGCTCAGGGCTGGCGGGGTTCGGGAGCAGAGCCTCCCTCTCTGATGGTCACACTGTCGGGGCTGGGTCATGCCTTGGGCAGATGTACACCCAGGGCCAAGGCCCAGCCCGTCCCAGGCCACATGCCCGGGTCTCGCCAGGCCTCCTCAGACCTCTTGCTCCCGACACACCACTGCCCACTGTGTGAGCGACAGGTCCAGGTTCCGTGGGGCCTGAAGCCTGTGCGATTTGGGCGGGGACTCTTTAATGGATCCACAATTAAGCAGAAGGCCGTGGAAGGGGCTATGCCCACAGGGCCCTGAAGCACAGCCTCTGCTGAGGGGGTCTACACTGGCCAGAACGCCAGCTGCCTGTCCCCGACACTGGCCCACCCCAGAATGACCTCAGGGGCTTTCCAGAGCCTGCTTCAGCTGGGGCCATCAGTGTCATTCCCTACGGGCCAGCCAGACCGGTCACCCACGGGCCCCACAGAGAAAGGCCATTCCCGAGACGGTACCCACTCTGCCGTCTGACCTGCCTGCATCCCTCCTCCACCTCGCTCTCCCCAGCCAGCTACAAAGCCTCAGAAGACAAGCCCTGCCCGTTCACCTGTCACCCCCACTCATTGCTCTGCTGAACACTTCAAACCACAGGAAGGGACGTTCCTTCTCACACTTCTGACTAGATGTGATCTCACGGTCGGTCGGTAGCTGTAGCAGGAATGTACCAGGGAGCTTCAGGGGGAGGCGTGGCTGTTTGATCAAGGCTTTGTTCTGTGAGCCCCTCAGGTCAGAGCACGCCCAGCAAGACACTAGGGACAGCACAGGGAGCCATCCTGGGTAACTTCCAGAAGGAAGCACAGCCCTGAATCCTCACCTGCCCCTTCACAAAGCATTACTGCCTCTGAAGGTTTCCCTGCCTTCTCCTCCCAGCTTGCCACTAAGCAGTCTGTTTGATCTGCGCATGCTCCTTCTTTTGAATATCTAATTTGAATGAATCGCAACAATCTGAAAACAGGGAGTGGGGAGGGAATTAAGTTTGAGCAATTACTGTGTGCAGGTACCATTTTTTTTTTCCATGTCTGGGCAAAGGCAACGTGTTGTAAAGAGTTAACAGCTTTTGGGGCACCTGGATGGCTCAGTCGGTTGGGCGTCTGACTTCAGCTCAGGTCATGATCTCGTGGTTTGTGAGTTCGAGCCCTGCGTCGGGCTCTGTGCTGACAGCTCAGAGCCTGGAGCCTGCTTCCGATGCTGTGTCTCCCTCTCTCTGGCCCTCCTCCGCTCACACTCTGTCTCACTCTCTCTCTCAAAAATAAATAAACATTTTTTAAAAATTAAAAAAAAAAAAAAAGAGTTAACAGCTTTGGAGCTAGGTGGAGCTCGGATGGACCCTGGCAAGGCTCCCCCTCACTTTCCCATCTGTAGAATGGGAATAACAGTACCACCTAGTCTTATTTTGAGGAAGAGATAACAGACACAAAGAGCCTGATACAGCAAGGACCCAATAAAAGTTGGCTGTTATTTTTATAAGCTTCTGTACGTTTCACCACACAAGCAACAGCTATATGCTAATAGCTGTGTTCTGTTCATGCTTCACTTACCAACGTCTCTTAGCGATCATCCTGCGTCAGAACGAATAGATCGAATTCACTTTTACCTGCTGCGTGTTATTCCTCAAGATGGAAATGCCAAAGTTTGCTTAACCATTTCTGGATTGTTTGGGTTGTTTCCAATTCTTTGTTGTTCTGAACAATGCTACAAGGGACCTTTCCACCCATGCCTCACTGGACACGTGCACAACTGTTCCTCCAGGACTGATCCCGAGAAGGGAAACTGCTGGGTCTCAGGGGGTTCTAAATTTGTCTCACACGCTGTCAAGTGCCCTCTAGAAGGCTGACACTCCCCTGGCAACCGAGGAGAGGGTCCACTTCTACCCATCCTGCCCTTCGTTAAACTTCTAAGTCTTTGCCAATTTGATGACTACTCCCTAGATACTAAGAAGGTTGAGGGGCTTCTTCCTTATGCTTAACTTACATTTCCTTATGTTTATCTTCTACTAATTAACCTATTTGTTACTTATTTTTTTAAAAACTGGGCACTCTCTTCCTTTGTTTTGTCAAGGTTTCTGTCCTTCCGTTGTGTCACATATGTGAGACATGACGCCACTCCCAGTCTGTTACTTGTCTGAACGTTGTTCATGGCATCTTTTCCATACGAAAGGTTACAGTTTTACTGATGGCTGCAGTCTACTTTGGGATGTAGCAAAAATCAGCGGGAACAGAGACTGAGAGAGACACAGTTGGATCGGGGCGGGGGGTGGGTGATGTTAACGGCAAAATCAGGGGCTGGGAATTTCCATGTAAAATTTCTTCAGCTCTGTTCAATGTTTGAAGAGTTCTGTAACAAAAAGGTCAGAAGAAAAGTATGCAATCCCGATATAGTCGAGCGTGTCCATCTATGGCTTTCCCATTCTGTGTCTTGCTTAGGGATTCCCGTGGCAGCCGGAGGGCGGGGGTGAATGAAGGAGTTCACTCTCCTAAGTTGGATTTTTTCTTAATCCGTTCTAGAAGCATTTTCAATTTACTTAAAGCCTATGAAGTATGGATTTAAATTTCTGCTCCCTATAACCTATTACTTTAATACTACCTATAGGACAGTGAAAAAACAAATTAAATTCCCAGTTGTACTTTTACCAATTTCTGGACTTACCATTCTGATCCAATGCCTGGCTGTAATCGCTCTATAACATGCTTTAACGTTTGGTAGGGCAGGCCTCCCACCCTCACCACCCCCCTCCCCCCCGACCCCGCATCACCGTCGTCTTTTGCAAAGCGGTCTTGGCCCTTTGGCATTATTTTCTCTTCCACGTGAATTTTACAATCAGCATGGAGAATTCCATTAGAATCCTCCTGGGATGTGGAGCGTGACTGATGGCACAGAACTGATAGGTAATAACACTCATACGATCGTGAGGAAAGGGGATGGTGTCTGCAGAGGGCCTGAGCCACGACAAGCGGTCAATAAACAGGAGCGGCTATTATTACTGTAGTTGTTGCTATAAGCAGGGAGAGGGTTGCTGGGGACACGCTGCACCCACCCCGTCTCTTCTGGCCCCAGGAAACATTCCCTCTCGAAAACTGTTCTTAGATTGCTTCCAAGCCCATCCCCTTTTCTGCACGGGCCATGGCCCCACGAAAAGAACTTCGGTTCTTTTAGGTCCTTCCCCATGTACCCTCCCTCCAAGCGAGCAGCCCTTCTCACACCCAGGCCAAGACGTCCAGCCCAAAAGTCCTTCCTCAAGCTTTCCCTCTAGATGTGGTCCACTTCTCCAGGCTCCCGAGTCCACACGGGGCCTGCCAGGGCCCAGGACCAGCTTGGAGATTCTGACTCAGCCTCTACCCTGCTCACACACCGTCTGCTGACAAGGCGCAGCCCATCCCTGTGCCCAGGTCCCAGCTTGGGAGGGAGCTCGCGTGCACAAAGTCAGCCCCCATGCCAGGCACGGGCACCAGCTGCCCTTTACCCAGCATGGACCCCAGGCCCCCACCAAGTCTCATAGGACCCGCAGTGGTGGGCGTCACCTGGATGAAGAGACAGGCTCCGAGAGGAGAGAGCGTCAGGACAAAAGTGCGGAAGCTAGGACCCAAAGCCAGGTCTGCCTGACATCCCTCAGCCCCATTCCTCCTAGGGAGGACTGGCCCTGGGACCAATAAATATCCCTAAGAAAGACACCCCCCCCTCCCCGGCCGGGACAGACCGGCACAGGGGCCTCAGGCCCTAGCTGGGGTGTCTCCGAGCACCCCTCCCATTCCTTTTTCTTCGCAAGGACAGCAGCTGCCACAGCGTGCAGCTGTTGACAAACTAGTCAGCACGCTGCCGAGGCGTCTTTCCAAGCTGCCTGCATCCTCCTGAGCAGAGAGATACCTCATTAGCGTGCTATATTTCAGCCTCGAGAAAACAATGCATGCCAAGAGACCATAAACAACAAGTACAAATGCTACAGGTCATGGATGATAGATGCCGCCCGCAGACGTTCTACGTGGGCCCTGCTTACACAGACGGGAGTGAGGCCCGCTTCCGGGCACATCTGTCTTTCCCCAAACGCTGATGCAGGAAGAAGCCAAGCACAGTCTGTGCTCCACATGCACACGGGGGCCCCGGCTCCCTGCCCCCCACCATTAGCCTTCTCTCCTGACGGGTGAGCTATACTCTTCTCTGACGACGTTCAGTATCTCCAGCCTCTCGCTATTCTACTCTGGCTACTGGTTCTTTCGTTTATTATCATAACTTTTTTTCCCCCCACCGCTTGCTACAGGTCCAGGAATTTTTCTCTTTGAAAAAATAAAGTTTCAAAACACGCCAGCCAATTTCTGAAAAGAGCTGGCCGGCCAGTGGAGAAATCAGGCCAAAGCCAAGGCAAACGGGCTGTCGCACAGAGCTACTGAGCCTCACAGACTGGGCTCTGTTGACCTGAGGGGCGGTTCTGGAAAGGAGGCACCGAGGGTTGAATGCGGTCACTCTGGCCCTCTGGAGGCCGGCTGGGATGGTGGCCGGTGGCCCGGAGCCCTCTGGAGTGGGGACAGACAGGCAGGAGCTTCAGGGTCTGCAGGCAGTGGGCTGCAGGATGGCTTAGTGCTTCTTCGGTTGGAGCAGCCTCCAGAGAGGTCTACGGGACCCAGGCAAGGTGCTGGGGCAGCTGAGGACCCCAGGCGGTCTACTGAAAGGTGACTGTGAGGAGACACGAAGGTGTTCGCAGTGGTCACATGCTCTGCAAACAACCGAGGTTTTACATCCCATTTTCCAGTGATGGGGAGGGAGGTGCAAGGGTACAGTCCCCCTGGGCAGGGGTGTGGTCAGATGAGGGGCCCGTGAGCCTTGACACTGGAGGGCTGCTCACAGCCCAGCCAGCCGCAGGCATGTCAAAAAAAACCACCCTGCAGGCCATTAAAAAGGGGGCCAAAATGTAGTCAATGTAGTCTGGGGACCCCTGAAGATCCCTGAGACCCTTTCAGGAGATCCACAAAGCCAAAACTATCTTTATGCTAAGATGTTATTTGGACAGTGCCGGTTTCCCAGAGGCTACCATGGAACAGATCAAATGCTGGAAGGATAAGAGATTGCTACCTTCATTAGGCAAGACAGTAAAGAGGTGTGTAAAATTGGAGACCAATGCCACTCTTTGAATGTTTTTGTTGTTTGGGAAAATATTTTTCACAACATGTTATGGGTTATTTTCAGTAACATGAAATGGGCTTGTTACTATTATTTTCAAATAAATTTAAAATATTTAAATTTCTCAGTTTTAATTTCTAAATATCAATAAATCCATATCAACGGATATAAACTCCCCGCCCTCCTGAAAAACTCTTTGGAGTTTCCAATACATATATTTTTAAGTTTATTTATTTATTTTTGAGTGAGAGAGAGAGAGACTGGGACAGAGAGAGAGGGGGCGGGGGGAGACAGTGAATCCCAAGCAGGCTCTACGCTGTCAGCACAGAGCCCGGTGTAGGGCTCAAACTCATGAACCGTGAGATCATGACCTGAACCGAAGTCGGACGCTTAACCGACTGAGCCACCCAGGTGCCTCGGAGGTTTCAATAATTTTTAAGAATGGAAAGGGGTCCTGAGACCAAGAGGTTTGAGGATTGCAACTTTACAAGAACTTGAATGGCAAGGGGTTTTAAGGGGGCAGGATGCATTGGTGGGTGAATGAAGTAACAAATACAATACAATCTCATTTTGTAAAAAGGGACGTGGGCCTTTGTGTGTAATATATAGGCATAGAAGACTTGCCAGCACCTGTTCCAGAACGTTACCGCTAGCTTTTTCTGGGTGATGTTTCTTGTCTGTCATTCACGTAGACTACTACTGCAATCAAATGAAGTGCATAATTGATGTTTAAAGTTTAGTCTATCATGTTCTGAAAAGCCCACTGAGTAGTCTTTGAACAAGTACCACTTCTGAGCCCTTACTATGGGCCAGGCGCTGTGCTGAATGTTTCAGGGACATAGGTTTATTTAATCCCAACGATAGCTGTGGATGATCAGCCTTGCTTTACAGATGAGAAACTGAAGGTCAAGGCAAGGCTTAGCATCTTGTCCACGGTCATGCAGACAGCAGGTGACACAGAACCAGGACTCCAGTCTGGGCCAGTCGGTCACCAGAAGCCTGGGCTCCTGACCACTGGGCTAGGTGGCTTTCCCTACAGGTCCTGGGGCTCCGGGAATGGCAATGTGCCAGAGCTTGCACCTGGGGTCCCTTGGCATCAACGGTCCGTCATGGCTGAGCCTGCCATGTGGACTTCACCTCCGATGGGCAAGGACCCAACTCTCTTACATGCACCCTGCAGCCCCTGTGTCTACCCCTGGACTGAGCAGGTGACTAATGGACAGGACCAGGCAGCCACAGCGCCTCAGCAGGGGTCTGTCGTTGTGCCCGGCCCCTGGGGGGAGCTGCGTCTGCTGTAGGCTGGCTTACTCCAGCCACCACTCTCTCTTCGGGGCGCTCACCCCAGATCAGAACCCAGACCGGGCCTCCGTGGTCATAGCTGAAGGGTTGACTCTGAGCACAGGTCTCTACCCTCACCTCCCTGACCACAGATGTGGGCATAGAGGAGGTCGAGGGGGTTGGAATGATGGACTCAGGTCATGCACGGCCTCCTCCAGCCGTCGGTCTGCCCGCCGATGACCACCTGGCACACTGACAAACTTTGTGCTCCCCTCCCTGCTTGCACAGGAGGTTCCCTGGCTCCTCTGCCTCTGGCACCGGGCGATGCTGTCTGCCTGTGCTCACCCTGGAAGGCCCGGAACCCTCCGTTGCTTCCTGAACCGGTGTGCTTGCAGTGGGAGTTGAGAAACATAATAAATGGGCCCAGCCCCGTGTGCAGCACCTAATTTGCAATAATATTGAAGTCTCCAACAATAACTCATTTACTCTTATAATAAATATATAAAAAAAGACAAATTGCTACATTGAACATGCATTTTCTTCACCGCAAGTAGCTGCTACCCCAGGGAGAAAGCCTTGTGCTGCTAACTAATAGTAAATCCTTTGGAAAATCATGTGTCATAATGATGGACAACCAGGGAAGGGGTATTAAATAGATTTAGAGGTTAGCTACTCTAACAAGAACAAAAGACGTCCTTTGCAAACCTGCACCTATAAGAGCACAGATCAGCCTCTGATTAGCACTCACCTTCTGACAGCCCAGGTGCAGAGAAGGAAAGAAAAGTTTCTGTCCTGGGCGGGTGTGGCTGGCTGGGTGTCAGCACAGAGGCACTGGGCAGAAGGAGCGTGGGGGACGCCTGGGCGTGTGCGGGCTCCAGGAGCAGGGCTCTCCAGCTCTGCCAGGATCCCTAGAGGGAAAGCCTCACCCTCCATTTCCTTCAGAGAAGAAGCCAGCCCATTCTATGCATCCAGGAAGCAAAATCTCAGGGAGCACCCATAAGGCCCAGCTTAGTGCAGACGTGGGATATGCAAGGAGGACGCTATCTCTGGGAAGAGAGCCTTGACCTTGGGGTAAGGCTCTGATGGGCAAGCCCTGGGAGCACCAGTCAGCCTTGGCTGTGGATGCTAGGCAGGGAACGCTTCCTGCAGGAGCTGAGCTAGTGTTAAAGCCCAGTGGCCCGGGCCTGAAGGACAGAGCTGAGGAAAAAATTGCCTGGTTCTCCCGTTAGTTCGGGACTGGTATGGCCATGAGTCATTCTTTCCAGTCTGTTTCTCCAAGTTCCATGATTTGCCTTCCTCAATTTGGGAATCCTAGTCTCAAGGACGGGGTTGACAACTGTGTCTCAAACCCCCAAGCATTCCCTTCCCGCTGTCTGCCGTTCTCTGTATGAGTCTCTGGTGTGACAGAGGAAGAAGGTGACCATCAAGTAGGTTGTAGGACTTGCGGAAAATGCCCAGGCTCTGGGGCTCCAGGAGCTGGGGATGGCCCTTGGGCAGGAGTGGGGTCTAGAGCCGGCACATGGCATAGCCACTTGGAGGAATCATGGCCGAGTCACCTCATCAGTACTTGGAGGGGCAGAGGCACAATCTCACCACAGGTGTCCAGGGCTGCTGACCCACACCCTGCCCCCCAACGACAAGCTGGCACTCAGCTGACAGTGGGGTGAGTCAAAGTCACCTGTGAAGTTCAGTTCTGGTACAAAACGAATCTCCCTACAAACCGCCCGGGGGCCGGGGGCCGGGGCCCGCTCTGATCCTGTGAGACCCGAGCCAAGTTGCTCCCAACCACAGAACTCAGTTTCCTCACCTGCAGAATGGGGGAGTAGCTCAGACACTACGCATCATCCCTACAGTTCTCACCACTGGGTTTGCTCACTCGGTCAACGAATACGAGTAATCTACAGCCCTGAAATACCCCATAGAGACAGAGGCGAGTCCACGAAAACAGTGTTGCAAACCTCATGCTTTCCTTCAGAACGTGAACCTCTCCAGGCACCAACGAGCATGTGCGGGTTCTGCAAACCCACCTTTGCCGACACGCACAGGCGCCACTTGCACTGTTGTGATAGACTTTGCTTAAAACTCCGTATTACGTAGTCTTAGCCCAACATACTTACACGTTTTAGGATTTGGAGATTTCCCCCAAAAACCTTAGAAAGAGAAACAAACTACTAAACCAAGCGGAGAAAGCCGGGGGCGGGGGCGGGGGGGGGGGGTGCGGTGCTGTCTGGAGCACAGGAGGGGATGTCCTTCCACCTCTGAAAATAGGCTCGCTTACATTTCCTTCCTTCCTTAGCTGCTCCGTTCCTCTGACTTCAAAATACAAATACAGATTTGATTTCAAGGCGCTTTATGCTTCTGGGATTGCCAAAGTGTTCCTCCGCTGGCTTCCAGCATCTCACTTCTGGAAACCTTTCTATAGTTTCAGCAACATTGCCTGATGATTGATGACTATTTTGTGAGTGCTATCAGTTTACTATTTTAACCAATATATCATAAATCAGGAAGAGGGATGCTGGGTCCAAATAGAGAGTGTAGCTTTCACTCATTACCTGGGAGGATTATAGCCATTTCATAAAATCCATTATCTAGGGAAAGGATCCTATTGGCGGGGGCCAGCAAAATTCATTTCATGCTTCAAAAGTTTGTGATGGGGCTGGCTAGAAAAAAAAAAACTAAATTGTTTGGAAGGTGGGGATCATGATTTGTTTAAAAACCACAAATGGCCAAGACTGAGCTGTGTCCATTATACCCAAATGGCACTTCGTACTCAAATGCTGAGGCACCGTCAGTCCCAGGGCCCAGCCCCCTGACCACAGCCATCCCAAGTTTCACCAACAGCCTGACAGAGCAGGAAGTGCTGCTCCCTCCCTGCCCCCACTCCAGTCCAGGCCAGGGTCATCTCTTCTAGGCCCGGTCGTGGTCCCCTCCATGGCCTCCAGTCCTGTCTCAACATGGCGGCTAGAGGGGTTTTCCTACACTACCACCTGGTCGTGTCCTTCCTGCTGCTCTGAGGATGCCTACGACATCAGGTGGCCTGTGTCCCTCACCAGTCCTGGGGTTGTGACTTCTCTCCCCCACACCCCCCACCTCCAGAGGATGCCCACACCCTGATGGCTTCCCCTCCAGAATCCAGGGGAGGGCCCTCCCAGCTGACAGCTGCTGTTGCCCTATGATCTACTACTTGAGGGTTTCCAGCCATTTCTCCTTTAGCACGGTCACTCTGATTTGATTTGTGGTCGCTGTCCCCGTTTCCCCAAGGCAGCCACCAGGAAGGCACCACCTCTGGACCCAACTTTGTTTCCAACTGGTGAAAGGAAAATACCAATGTCTGAGGAACCAGTCCCGGCAAGGCAGGGGGTTGAGGGGGGCCTCCCTCCCTGCCTGTCCTTCTCCTGAGACTATTTGTCTAGCCAGGTAGCAGTTTACAAGGCCTTAGGGGCAGCACCACCCCACTGGGACAAGTCCCCTCGCTTTTAGAGCCCCAGGGATCCCCTGAAGGCCAAGCCGAGCAAGGGCTTCTGGGAAGCCCAAAGAAGGAAGAATCTAAAAGAGGTTTTACAAAAAGGGCAGGAGGAAAGAGGAGGGATGATGAAGAAAAGTGTCTTCCAGATTTTGCCAAGCCTCTAGAACATTCTTTTTGAGTATGACTTTGTTTCCTTCTCTCCTGAAAGCAACGTTCCCCCAATTCATTCCTCATGTGAAAACAGCACCTTCCCCAGGGAAGCTCAGATTTAACACACACGTGTTCCTCAGAGCTGAGGCTCCGCAGACAATAAAGATTCTTGTCTTCGAGTCCTCCTGGCTGCTAAGACCACCGGGAATTGAGGCGGTGTAGACTGAGCTCTCAGAAGCTGGGCTTTGCCATGTTTCAGAAGAAACTCGCAGTTCAAAGTTCTGGCTGGCACCCCAAGAGTTTGAGGGGCCAGGAGTAGTGCGTCTGTCGGGAGCGGGGAGCAGGGGAAGACAACGCTTGTGGCCAAGGATGTGAATTCTCTCACCGCCCGCACCCCCCCCCCCAAACCCCATCAGTCCCCATCCGGCAGCCTGAGTCACTTAACTTTCCTCCAGTTCTGTCCTTAGGGTCCAGGGTCCTCCCCTCCCTCCTCCCCTGCCCTCCCTGCTGTGACCACCAGCTCCCTTCCCCACCACGCACCGCCCCTCCCTCCCTCCCTCCCAGCCGAGCCCCTGCCTCTGGAGCTGCAAACTTGGAGCGCAGCGGACTCGGACTCGGGGAAGGCGCAGGGAGCAGAAAGCGCAGGCCAGGCCTGTGCAGACAAGCGCGGCTGCCTCCTCATTTCCACTTGAAGCGTGGCAGGAAAGCTACCTTTCTCCTTCAACTTACCCTGCGTGGCCGGGAGGGAGGAGGGACCCCGCCTGATGGGGCGGCAGTGCTGGGAGGGCACCGGTCTGGAGGCCGCCGAGAGCCGTGGGATGGAGCGGCGGGAGGGAACATCAAGTGGCCGCCGGGAGGGAGGGGGCGGGCGGGAGGTGGGGCCGCATGAATCATTTATGACCGGGCGGCGGGCGGCGGAGGGTTTAGGAAACGCTCTCTCCCTCGCTCACTAATGTAAAGGCTGGGGATCTGGCTGCGGCTGCTGGGCAGTAAACCTTCTTGCTGGGAGAAGTGGCCCACCTGTTTGTCCTCCAGGGTAGGGGCTGTCCGGGGGAGAGGGTCCAAAGCCTGGGTAACCGTGGTGCCCCAAGCTCCCAGCTCTGCAGCCCCAAAAGAGGGCCAGGGTGGGACCTTAGGGACATCTGGACCTGAGGGCCTGCTGGGTAAGATGGGGAAATTGAGGCCCACAGGGGGGAGGGTGACCTGTACAAGGTACACAGTGAGGCTGTGAAAAAGACATAACTGCCCCCCCCCCCTTCACAGCCCCTCCCCACTATCTCCTGCCTCTTCTGGAAGATTACCTGGTTCCCTCTGCAGCTCCTTGCAGACACTGAGAGCCACAAAGTGGGGGAGCAGAGTCCCCGCAAGCAGGGTGGCCCCTCACACGCAGGGGTCACATGAGGACCTGACTCCATCCCCAACAAGCTGAAATGACACTAATTGAGTTTCAGTCTTCTGAATGTGGAATCCTTTTCGGGCTGCGGAAAACCACTTCCCACCCTTCCTTTCCCTTTCACAGGAAGGGGGGACATGGCAAGCACCTTGGGCAGGAGTTGCCATCACACAGAAGGTTGGAGCCTTCGCTGCTCGCTTTGCAGGGTGGGGGTTCACCAGGTGAGGTCCGCCAGGAGCCCTCATCCTGCTCAGTCTCCACCCTCCCGCCTCCACCCCCACTTGCCAGGTGCTGAGCCAGGAGGATAGTGTATTTTCCGCCAAAGGAGCAAGAGGAATACTGGGGTGGGGAGGGGTCAATATCATTGTCACCTTTACCACTCTCCACCCCCAGTGACATTCTGTACCCTTTTTCCCATTTGGTGTCAAGGCGTGGAGAATAGAATACGAAAGCAGACATTCATTAGGTCCCCAAAAGGGAGGTTCTGCCTTAAGTCATGGAATTAACATAAGTATAAGATGCTTGAGCTCTAACCGGGCACAGAAAGGGAGGGGGGAAGGCCTGACCTGGAGGAGGAACCAGCCACCCCCTTCCCATGCCCTGACCCACCCTGGCCCCTGGCGCTCCAAGCCCTCCCACACACACCTTCAGGAGCACATTCTGAGGCCCTGAAAGCAAGACTGGTCTCTTACAGAGGGGGTGGAGCCTAGGGGACCCACTCCTAAGCCAGGAAGCAGCCCAGGCCTCCATGGCTTCCCTCCGTTTTCGAATGCACTGGTGCCTCCCTCCCTCGGCATAAGGAACAAGGAGTCATCAAAGTCCAGGCAGTTCTGCCCTCGGGCACAGGGTGTCAGGCTGGACTCAGCACCCCTGCCCCTCGGCTCTCCCCTTCCTTTGAAGAGGGGTGCTGGGTCTAGGGAGAGGGTCCGACCTGCCTGCGCACACCGAGAGCGTCTGGCACAGAGCACAGGGCCAGGCCCCCTGCCTAGCCGGATCTGGGTTCCTTGGATCCCAGCGTGTGAGCCCCACGCACTTCCTCTGAGCTGAGTCAAGGCTGCTTCCTGCGGAGGGCAAGCTGGGGAGGAGATGGCCAAACCAGACGCTACTTGGGGAGTTGCAAAGGGGTCAGAGGTTTGTTTCAGTCGATTACACAAAGAGCTCATCCCCAAACCTCCTAAGTCAGCAAAACTAAAAAGCAGACCCCTTCTTGGGTGGTACCGCCTCAAATGGCACCACAAAGCCCACAAAAGGAAAACAAGGGAAGTGACCCAAACTTTGCCTCAGTCTCAGGGGAGCGAAGGGCCCAGGGAGGCTGGAGGCTGACGGAACAGCGCCTCTGTCCCTGTCCTGAGGGAACCCGTGCCCAGAGTGCACACTTCCCTCTTGGTGTTGAGGACACCACGGAATCGTGACCCTTCCAACAGGAGTCAGGCGGCAATTGTGTGGGTGGGGGCAGGGGGTCATATGGAGACAGTTAGGAACTGGCCTAGCAGCTCTTTGCATGCACATCCAGTGAGATTCCTCTCGGGTTAGGGCATGTGGCCATTCTGGAGCCTCCAAAAGTAGTACCATTACACCTTCAGGCATTCTAGAAGCTCAGGCTGCATTTATCCAGCCCTCCCCATCTCCCAGCACCCACTCCTGATATGACTCAGGGAGGCAAATGAGGGTGGCCTGAAGGGGCAGAATCCCCGACATCATCAGCCTTCCCCTCCGGGCTTCCGTTCAGGGCCCAGAGTGGGGGGTATCACTGACACGGAGGAGGCTGCTTTCGGGGTCCCACAACCATCTCCAGAGACACTCCTTCCCAAGGTGTGTGCTCCTTCCATGCAGGCCTTCCTCACGCAGCCATGACGCTGAGCTCGTTCTCCTTGGCCAGGTTTGGGGGAGTTTAAACAAATCCCATCTGTGACTTACGAGTGCCCCAGAGGGAGCAAAAGCCATGCTGTGTTAATGCCTGCCACAAGGAAGGGAACGTGGAGACACCCCCAGGCAACCTACCTGTCACCTCTGTCTCAGATATGCAAACACTCATCGGTCTGCACAGAGCAGGACTCACAGGCCCAGAGGGTCATTTCAAACTGCCCAAGGGAGCCCATAACAGAAATAGCAAAAGTGGGAGGCACAGCCTGGCAGCGAAACCAGCCTACCTCTGTGCTCTCTCCAGGCGGGTGCAACCTCCCAGAGTCACATTCCCCGGAAGTAGCCTCCCCACCTCCCTCCTGTGTGTGCAGGCCCCGCAGCGGCCTCGAGGGTCCTCGACGAACCTCCTGTCTCCACTCTACCCTCAGAGAGCCTCCTCTGACAGGTTCTCACCCCGACACCAGCTCTCCACACCCTAGAACCTGGGCTCACCAAAATCTAGTACATGATGTCCAAATTCAGTTACTAGCCACGAATATCTACCCGTTTCTTCCGTCACCCCCCACATACAGGTCATTTTGTTGCCCAACTGGCCTCTACATTCACCCTAAGATGCCTGCAGGCCCACACCCTCCCTCCTGCCCTTGGCCCCTCTTCAGGCCTTCCTGGCTGGGCCACCCTGGCCTCACTCTCCTGTGGCTTATCTGTGCCTTAGAAGAACATGGCATATCAGAGCCTTCATTTTATTCTGAATACAGGCAGTTCCCGCTTATAAATGAGCTGTGTTCTCAACGTTCCGCATTTTGTAAGCCGAAGATTTGAAACTCAAGTGTTTCTTCTAAATAATGTACTAAATAATGTATCGTGGGTAGATTTCCAGGTTAACGTGCAGCCGCCGAGGTGACCCATCATGTGGCTAGAATACGGCATGTTTGCAGTTAAAACCTCTATTTTGAAACTACAGCGCTTAGGAGTTAAGCAGACTGAAAGCCAGCAAGCGTTCGATTAAAACAGAACGAAGACTGGTGTGTTACTCATGTTGAGTCCCGGTGGTTGGAGCAAAGCAGAAAGTCATCCTAAAAGCAGGGCTGGCTTGTGTGTACTCTTGGGGTTGGGGGAGGGGAGGGCACAGATGGGCAGATGGTCCTGGCTGGAGCCTAAGTGGGTTGGGGGTACAGCGGGGGAGCAGGTGCCTGCCAGAGAAGTATCTGTGATAGCTCTTCTCACGGGGACTCAAAGCAAACCTGGGACTTCCCGGGTCGTCCAGTGGCCCCTCTCAACACACCAATGGGCATACTGTCTTCTCACTGGCCTGCTGACCTCATGCACGAAGACCCCTCACCAATAATAAGGCCATGTTGTGAGCGGTCTAAGCCAAGTCCTCCAACAGCCCAGCCACAGCAAAGGCTGCACGTAGGGCTCCAATCACTTTGCAGCCTGAAGAAGCAGGTAACTGTTAGCACCGATGAAAACCAAAGCTCACGCCGGGAGCTGACAGCCATCCCCACGGCTGCTTCCGGAAGCCCTCTCTCGCATCGTACCCACAGGCAGCTGAGGGGGCTCGGAAGGCCTCTCTTTCCACTGGGTAGGGATGGATGGGAGACCGGGGCTGCCACCAGAGAGCACAAACACAATTTACCTTCTCAGCTCTAAGACGGCCTGAGCCTGCTGCCTTCTCTGAGCCAGGGCCCTCAACACTTGATCCGGATTGTTAAAACCCCCTCATTCATCACAGTCAGCACAGACACCCGTAAAGCAACGATGAGCCAGACAGCCTGTGTCTCCTCAAAGACCTGAGAACAGGGCCTTGGCCCACCTGCCCACCTGCACGCTAAGTGCTCACAGCAGACCCATCCCAGCTGCAAAGGGATTCCAGCGCTTTCCAGCGCTCGCACCTCCGGCCAGTCGAGTCCCCGGGGAGAGACAGAGACAGAGGCAGCGGGCAGACGCTGCTCAGGACGCTTACAAACAAGGAAACAAGAGTGTTGAAATCACACGGCCAGCTTGGTGGCAAGACAGACACGAGCCTGGACTGCCAGGAGGTCGTGGAGAGCGAGGACTGCCGTGTGTGTAGCACGTGGCTCACTGGCAGAGTGGCAGGTGAATCATGTCCCTCTGTGAGGAGGCATCTCCTGTGTGGGCATTTGCTCATTCCACGAACATTTAGTAGATGCCTTTGGGGCCAGAGCTCATTCCAGGTCTCCTGCTCCCTCTGTGGCTCCCCTCTCATGTAGAGTCGTGGACTCTGGGGACCTGGTTTCCCCGGGCTCACGCTGCAAGGCACGGGTAAGCAAGAGGCTTTGAAGAGCCAAAGAAAAGGGCGGAGGTGTTGGAGAGAATCAGGAAAAGTGACCATAGGAAACTCCCCAAGTGCCGCGGCCCCTAAGCTAAGGGACCATCCGGCCATGGGGACGGGACGGCTTCCCTTTGCCATCACAAGCAAGTCGCTGCAGGCTTGCCTGCCCAAGGCGGGCACCTGTGTGACTTGTTCCCTTTGGGGAGAAAGAGGCAGAAAAAAACTTGCACACGGGGCCACGTCACCCCTTCCATGGCGGCTGCGCATCTCCGTGTTCCTCCTCCCCATCTGGGGTGGCTCGCCCCTTAGATGTATAATGAATCAGGCAGTCGCTCATTAATAAAAAATGACAAGCGATCATCTCATTGAAATCCATCGAGCTGCCAGAGCCTGCAGACACAATCCCTGCCTCGCTCTCCGATTCCTCTGTGGGCCAGCGGTAATGAGTCTGTGGGGTGCACGGGCCAGCTAGTGGCGCTTACCATGCAGGCAGGCAAGCCACCTTTCTGCGGTGGGCGGCCCAGGGCCCGCAGCTTAGTGCCTTTTCATCTGCATTAACAAAGGAGCTCAGCTCGGCGGGGCCCCAGTTCCCCCCAAGTCAGTAAGGTAGGGGTGTCACCAGGCTGCCGAAAGCTAATCCTGCCCTTGCATCCAAAATCCACTGCATCATGTACCCAAGGGGGCCTGAGACCCAGCCAGACTTGGAGACTAAGCCATTTGGATGCTTTTTTGTCTTAAAAAGCAAGGGAGTGAGCAAAAGCACTTGACAGGAGCCTGGATGGTACAGGGTGGCTGGTCCCCAGCCCTAGGTCTGGCACCAAGACGCCCTCCTCAGCTCCTTTCACCGGGAGCTGAATCACAGGGAAGCCAGGCCCTGGTCAAGGGAAACACCACCTCCAGGAAGCCTCCCAGGATGCTCCCACAGGCCTGCCAGTGCATTCGTTGTTTTATGCTTACTTTAGCATTTACTACATATGGGGCCCTATGTCCACTGTGCTGTTTTACAATGTTGGAGGCTGGTAGCCTTGACCGCAGACAGCCCTGGGATGGCATTCGGGCTCTGCCCCTCACAGGCTATGTGGCCTCAGGGATATCAGGGACCTGAGTTGTCTCATTTGTACAATGGGTGAGGAAACCTCTTGTGTAGAGAAGATGAAATGAGGCCACGTATTCAGAGCCTGAAGCCATCACCCCATTATTGTACCACGAATGACAGCTGTCATTGCTGTAGGCACAGGTCTTGAGGCTCCTGGACCATAAGGGCTGAGTGGTCTAGCCCTTGGCCTTGCTCGAGTCAATTACACCAGGATCACCGCTGCTATGTGCCTCCCGCACGTGGGGGTTGCATCTGGGGTCATAATAATGAATCAGCTCCAACTGTCACGACCATCCTGGGAGGCAGGTATGGTTACCCCTCCAGGACTAGAAGTGGGGTAATTCGCCCAGGGCCTCAGGGAGCTGGGTCATGGAGCCTGACTCCGTCCTTACTGCCACGTGTCTCACATTACCGCTGTCCTTCCACTACTCTGGAGCCCTCCATGACTCCCTAGTAACAATGCAGCCGGGCCCAGGCTCCAGGATGAGCCCTGCTTGCACATACCTTTCTCGCAAGACCTTCTTCCAAGACCAACGGGTTACGCCCGGGCCCCTCGCACATCTTTGATGCACTAGCTGCCTGAAATGCCCACCCCGGGGCCTTCCACATCCATCCTTGGCCACTCCTCCTTCAAAACCAGCCACCCGTCCAAAGTGCCCCATGACCCCTCCCGGTCAAGGTGACTATTGCTGAGGTCCACTCCCAGAATCCTGACAGTGGGCTGAGTCCCAGGGGAGCCCTCCGAGCTTCTATAAATAACAGTGACAGCTGCCGGAACAGAGGCAGCTCCAGGGCCTGGGCCGGGGGCTTTTATGAATCTCAGGACCCATGATGAAGGCAGGGCAGGGAGGATGAGCCCCACGGTGCAGGCTGAGCAAGACGGGATGTGAAGTGCCAACATTCAGGCAGCTCTTTGGTGGCCCTGGGAGCAACACCATGCCTTGGAGCATCTTGTGGCGTTGAAGGAGATAGAAATTCCCGCCAATGGTTGACCGGGCCAGCCTCACGCTCACCTGTGAATCAGGAGGTAAATCTGGACGCCGCCCTGGCCCTCTGCCATTGCCTCCCGCCTGGAGGACTTTAACAACAACCCCCCCCCCCCACCCTCTCATGCTCACCAGTCTATTCTCTGCACCACCCTTGGCCACCATGATGAGCAGACAGGGCGGGGCGAGGCTCACATTGCTGTTTGTGCTCTGGGACTGTTAGCACGTGTCCTAGGAAGTATGTACAAGTTTTCAATAACAAAAAGGGGGATAATCTGCAGGGTTGTTGTGAGGCTTAGCTGCCTTACTCATCACTCATTCATTCATCCAACACGGCTTCCGGCTCTTGTTTCAGGAAACAGCCCGTTTCTACGAGAGGGGAAGGGGCACCAGAGGGTTCTGGTGCCAATGACATGCAAGATGAAGGAGGGATAGAGCAGAGAGGGCTCTGGACCCCCTGGCTTCGGCTTTTGCAAGCAACTCAGAGTATGACCTCAGGGTGTGCGCCTCCCCCCCCCCCCCCCGGGCCTGAATGGCCTCACCTTTAAAAAGGACAAAGGTTCCTTCCATCTCTGATGTTGCCAGATATTTGGGAGGACCCAGGGGGAGAGTCCCAGAAAATAGCAAGTAACCCGGGAGGCCTAGCCCCAGGCACCCTACTTTGGAAGACTGATGAAGAACGCCCTTGTAATGAAGCTATTAGCCAGGGTATCTTGGGGCACAGAGAGGCCACGCCCCACTCTGCTGTGCCTTGGCAGAGCCTGGCACAAGCCCAAGCCTCGTGCGGAGGCAGAGCCAGGGCAGGAATGCTCCAGTCCTGCCTGAGCCTAGAACACGCCAGGAGACAGCCCATTGCAAAACCTGGGTCTCAGGAGGTGGAGTCTGCACTACATTAAGAAACACTTTCCAAATGAGATAATTATTTAATAGGTAATAAATGGAGTCAGGGAGGGGGCAGAGGGAATTCAGTCCCTGGCACTGCATGCCTTCCCCGGAGCTGAGCCTCTTACCCTCCCCTCCTAATGCCTTTTCAGCCAATCTCACCTCCACCCCTTGCCGGGTACTGAGAACCAAATCCATTGGCCACTGGGCTGCACAGAGGGCCCACAGCAAAGTGCCAGGCTGAATCCAAGCTGCCCTGTCCTCCGACAACTCAACAGCTCGTCTCTTCCCCGTCCTGCCCTAGGGACTACAGGCTCCAATTGGGAAGACAGCAGGATTCAACAAGACAAAGGTGGAGCCAGGAGAGGGCAATAGTCACAAAACTCAGAGACCGCCCATTGCTGTTTACAGTGTGGCCCTGGCCCCAAAGTCTTGTCTCCTCAGAAAGCTTCATCTAGCCCTGCTTATTTCAACTCAACAAAGTGGAGGTGGGGGTGTCAATGGAGGCAAATCTATAGACACGGGAGAGGAAGGAACAACCACATGCCAGGGACCATGTGGAGCGCCTACATGTACATTTAACCGCACAGGATGTTTGTATCTTGTTTCTTGATGAATAATGACACTGAGTCTCAGGGAGGCTACGTGGCTTGTCAGGAACCAATCCCACTCTTGCCTGGCCTCAAAATTTGCGCTCTTGCCACAGCAACAATGCTCTGCACCCCTCCTCCCCGACCCTGAACATTCGGCAGGTGCTCACTGAATGTGAATTCCCTTCCTACCTCAACCACTGCAGACAGACACAGGCAATCCCAATCTCAAAGACTTCAAGCGTCTCTGGTAAGCCTTCCCTCAGCCCTCCTCCAAGGAGAGCTCTAAGAGAGGCACAACAGAACTAGAAGCAACCATGACTCTGAGTGGAGGGGCTTCCAGGCTGAGAGTGAGTCATGAAAAGAGGTCCAATCATAAGAAAATGGTAAGAAGGGTTTGCAAGGGCCATGAGTCGTGATCAGGCTGGGAGTGCAAAAAAGAGATTAAAGAACAGTATGGGGGTAGTTGTCCACAGGGGGCTATATTGACAAGGTATGGTCTGGATGGAAATGGCTGGAACATAGTAGGGAACTGATAAAAAAAAATGTTGGATAGATGGGTGGCTAGGTGGATGGATGAATGGGTGATGGGTAGGTGGAAAGATGGGTATTTAGATGGATAGATGGATGTTTGAATAGATGGATGGATGGATGGATGGATGGATGGATGGATGAGTGGGTAGACGGATGGGTGTTCGGTTGGATAGATGCATGTTTGAGTAGATGGATGGATAGGAGAGTATATGGGTGGATGTGGATGGATGGGCGGTGGATGGATGGATGGGTGATGGGTGAGTGGGTAGGAAAATGGATATTTGGATGCATAGATGGATGTTTGAGTGGATGGATGGATAGGTGGGTGGATGGGTCAGTGGGTGGATGGGTCAGTGGGTGGATGGATGGGTGATAAGTGGATGAGTGGGTGGCTGAATAGATGGATGGATGGGTGGGTAGATGGAAGGATGGGTAGATGGGTAGGTGGGTGTATGAACGGTGAATAGATGGATGGATATTTGGGTAGATGGATGTTTGAGTAGAGGGATGGATAGGTGGGTGGGTGGGAACTCTGTATCTGGGCATTTCCTCATCTTTCTATCTTCAGCATTCCTCTTCACCTCACTCCTCTTTCCTCTCTTCCACGGTTATCTCAGCTCAAGTCTTCTTGATCCTGCACAGGCAGGTGCCCACAGAGGATGGACAGTGGCTTCAAAGATTAAGACTCACCACCCTGCATGTCTTGGAATGCATCACAAAGTCTTCCACTGGTCTTCTGACTAGTGCTGCCAAAAGGCATGAAGGGATGAGCTTTTCCTCTCAGCCTTCCCCTATCCCATCTTCCACAAGCCCTCAGCCCACACCTTTATTACCTCTGCCTGCCCAGGCAGCTCCCACCTTGATAAAAATCAAAGTGCCCCCGGGCCCAGTTCAACTCAAAGAGAGCCTATTCCCTCCGGACCTGAAAACGATCCGGGTCCACCAACGGTCCAAGTTACCCATCAGAGGCCTCTCTGGCTGGGGTTTTATCCCCCTTCCAGTCACACGAGGCTGCTTCAGATGCCCCTGAGGAATGCACTGAGACAGCCAACAGAAGCAGCCCAGGAAGATGCTGGTGGGCAGATTAATGGGAGCATGGGGGACAGGGAGGTATAATGGCACAGGGCTCAGGATCTCAGTACCCTGGAGCTCAAAGGCTCCTGGGATTCTTGGTGCTGTGGGGGTGTCTTATGGGCCAGTTCCTTTACACTGCAGCTGGGCCCAGGCACTGCATAGCCTAAGGGCAGCAGAGATCCAGGGAGGGGGCAGGTCCACTTTAGAATGAGGTCCCCGACTGTCCAACTCTCTCCCTGGCCCCCCCTTACTGCCCATGGACTATCATGCTTCCTGACCGAGGAGCAGCTTTCCAAACCCTGACATACACGGGTGGCCCAAATCCCAACCTGGGGCCTGGTGGGAAAGAGCTGGAAAGGTGCAATCATGGTTCCGACTCTGGGAGGCAGCCACCAGAGCTCACCCTGGACTCCACGTGAGATAGGTATCCTGTCAGAGGCAGGCACCCTTCCTCCCTGCACACTCCTGGCCGCCATCACGCTGGGCGCTCTGAGGAAGCAAAGGGAGCAAAGAGTGGAAGGAAGACTTCTTGTCCAGAACGGGCAGAAAAGAAGTCCGGATGGTGAGCAGGGAGAGCTCAGGCTCTGGAGTCAGCAGCCCAGGGTTGAGTTCAAATGACACGATCCTGGGTAAGTAACGCACCTCCTTGAGCCTGGATTTCCCTTTCTGGAAAATGGGGACCAGCACAGTGACTTTGCTGTTATCACGAGCGCCTGCGATAAGGCAGATCAAAGTAGGTAGTGCACAAGTGGCAGCTGTTATTGCTGTAAATAACATAATTGACTTTCCTTAATGAACTTAATAGGACGGACGCATGCCTTAATGAGAAGGGAGGTGGTCCAGCCCAGAGGGTAAGAGCAGGAGGTGGGGTCAGCCAGGTCTGGAGGCCCGGCGTTGCCACTTACTACTGGACCCCAGTCCAGTCACACCACCCCTCTGATCTCGCTTTCTTCAATTGCCCAACAGGGATCATGAGACTATTTTCTAGGAATGGGGGGGGGGGGGCGCGGATGCAATAAGCAAATGCATGTAAAACACAGCCGTGCCTGGAGCCTTAAGAAATGTTAGCTCGCAGCGTTTTTATCATCTGCATCTGCCTGGGAGGCTCCAGGCCTTCTCTGGATGCTGCCTGGGTGGGAAAAGAATGGCACTCTGGGGGTGCCTTTCGCTCCCCCTCTTACCCATTCTATAAACCTGCGAGCACTGGACCATGGCCCTCGCCTGGAACCTTTGCGGACGATGACCTGGCTGGATGGACGATTTGGATAAAAAGCAAAGGGTGGCTGTGACCAGTTTCCTTGAGTGGCTCACTCGGTGGCTTGGAGAACTCCAAGGGTGAGAACAGCCACGACAGAGCAGGCCGGGAGATGCCTCCAGCGGCAGCCTGGTGCCACCAGCCCCTCCAGCCGCTCTCAGAGGGTCTGCACAAACTCCCCCCTGTAGGACCTTCCTTGATGGGCTGCCAACTGTTTCTCTATGTGAGTTTGCCTGCCTGGCGGATTCTATGTTTTCCTCTGCTGATCTGCTGTGTTTTTTTCAATTCTGACATCAATAAACCTCCTCTCACACAAGAAAGTCAGGGTCATGCTCTGAAGGCTCCAGGATGGACTGTGAGCATTGCTTCTCCCAGCCAATGATGGGGGCTTGGCCCTGGCAGGCCCCGGACTGCCCAGCATGGGGTGAAGCCAGGGGGGGTCTCCAAGTGTGGTCCTAGGCCCACGGCACCAGCATCGTCTGGGACTTCTCAGACAGGAACATTTCAAGCCCCATTCCAGGCCTACTGAATCAGAAACTCAGGGTGGAGCCAAGAAACCTGGGTTTTAACAAGCCTTCTGGGTGATTCTGAGGCACACATGAAAGTCTGAGAACCCCCGCGGCTAAGCAAACAGCAGGCATTCAAAAGCCAATTCTGATAGATAGGCCTTCCTTCTGGTTTCTTCTCGTCCTCGGATGTGTCTCAACATTAAAAATGGAACAACCCAGAACATACACAGCGGAGACACAGCTAATGGGGTGACGTGAGAAATGATCCCTAGTGTGGCTGTAGCCTGGCAGGATTCCCGAGGCTGCTCAGGGACCCTGGTTTCATCTGGGTGCCACCACCTGTGGGGGAGGAGACAACCATACACACAGCACCCCTGGGAACTCCCCAGAAGCGGGACTGTTAGGCAAATATGACCTGTCCTCCCGGCCCGCAGGAGGTGCCGGGCAGCCCTTCCTGGAGGTAGGACCCAAGTGGGATCTGGAAAATGAGGATTCGCACAGACCTGTCAGGGATGCTTGCTGTTCCCGGGCCTTTGAACCTCCTGTCTTCTTTGCCTAGCATACTTCCATGCTTTGGCAAACTCCTTTTCATCCTCTGAAACTCGACTCCAGCTCTGCCTTCTCCAGGAAGCCTTCCCTGACTCTACTCTCCACCCCTGGGCTGCCCTTTTGGCTCCCTTTGCTCTTAACCCCTACACTGTAACTGTCTACGCACTTGGTTAGGCTTTTTTCTACCAGAATGTGAGCGATCTGAGGGCAAGCATCTGTCTTACTCCCCGTTGTAGTTTCTGTACCCGGTAGGCACTCAATAAATACTGCTTGAATGAAGTAGACAGAAATAGGCTCAGGGAAACCCACAGGCCAGCATAGGTGGGAAGTACCCAAGTGTCTCTGCTGTCATGGCCAAGTTGACCCACCTTGTGGGGGCCACACATCCCCATCACCGCTACCTCCAGCATCAAGCACCTGCAGCTCCCCGCACCCCACCCCGAGCCAGCTTTGCCTGGGACCATGCCACCCAGTATCCCTCACAGGTGCCAGGAGGGCAGAATCACAGCACGGGGCCCAGGAGGGGGATCCTGACCCCCGGGGCCGTGCGGAGAGGGGCTTGGCACACACGTGCAGAAAACAGGTGCCTCTCCCTCCCAATTTCAACCACGTGGAAAAGCAAAATTTCTATTGGGAAATGTAGAAAAAAACACGACAATGCCACCTTACAGGTTTTTCTCTTTTCTTCCCCTTGATGGGCAAAGGCCTAGCTACTCGACAGACTAAGAAGAGACAGCGTGTGACAGCCAGCCAGCACAGCACTGGGCCCCAGAGCTCCCACTAACCAGGCCCGGGAGAACCTCGCCGGCTCAGGACCTCTGCCAGGCCACAGGGGACTTTGCTACCCAGACCCAACGACAGAACCGAGTTACAAGTTCCTCCTCCACGGGCCCACCTCTCCTTGCAGGACCCCTCCCCACTGGGCCGCTCTCCTGCCTTCCCTCCTCCCTCTCTAGGCTTCAGGCCCTGCAGGCCTGCGTCCATCTGCCCCCAGAAAGCGGGTGGACAGAGTCTGAGCCATCTTTCCACGCTCGGAGGGGGCACAATGCATGGCACGCGAAGGCACAGGCAGTGCTGGCCGGCTGTTCCACTGAATGGCAAAGGCCTGCCAAGGCATACGAGGTCCTCAGAACCAGAGACGGCTCAAAGGTCCTCTCTTCACTGGGACATTTGTATCCCAAGCCAAAGGAATGAACCTGTAATGGTGGAATTCAGCCCCAAGTTGGCTGGGGAGGCAGGAGAGGTGTCTGTGGGCAGAGAAACTTTCCTCAAACCAACCAAAGAGAAGCTGCTTCCCCTGTCTGTGTTTATGGGTGGCCCTGCCTCTGGAATGCTGGCACCAGCCCCTGGTGCCATCCCTCAGAAATGCACTTGTCCCTCAGCGCTGCCTTGACTTCTTTGGCGCCCACGTGGCATTTCATCTGAGGCCGGGATGCCAGGCTCCTGTAGGGCAGTGCTTGCCAGCCCAGAGGCAAGGCAGGGTGTCAGTACCTCCCCTGGCCTGAAGCGGCCCCAGCCAGGCCCTTGGAGGAGGCTCCCGTGGATCTGTCTCTGCTGTCCATTGGCCTAGGCAGAGCAGGGGTGACCTCACACACCCCAGCCTGTCCCCTGTCAGGATTCCCTGCGGGAGTCCAAGCTCAGTATTTGCCATCAAGTCCCTTCCATGCAGGTGAATGGCATCAAGGCTTCAGAGAGAACAGTGTCTAGCCCCAGAGTGGCCAGGACTCCCTGTGGGGCCCTACCCACTCGCTCTGGGCCTGGGGCTTCTCACTCGCGGCACGAAATGCCTCCGCAGGCCCCCTCTGACCTGCCTTCCCAGTCTTAGCTCACCCTGGAACGGACCAGTGTGGGGACGACGCTCCCCCGACCCCGGCCAGCCTGCCCCTCCCGCCGCACATCCCGTGGGCCTCTGCTTGGCATCGCCCGTCCCCAGCGGGACTCTGCAAACCCTCTTTGTAAGGCTCGCTCCATCACGGCTTTCTGCTCTCGGAGGTCACCTCCTCAGAGGTGGGTGCCACTCGCCCACACCTTTACTCTATTTATTTCCCTGCTGGCTCCTCTTGCTGAAATTGTCTCAGGCGTGTTCGCTTGTAGACATAGGAGCTCCCTGGACGCAGGGACAACAGTGGTTTGGCCACACTGTCCACTGCTGGGGGAGCACTCGTGGCCCTCCTCCTTTCGCTCAGGGACTGGATAAAGATGCCCATAGTGGGGCCTCTCAATCCGCCTTGACTCGCAGGTGACTTGGTGCAAGATGGGCCCCAAGGGCAGACAGGGAGCAGGCTTGACCCATCTGTGGGTCCTCCCAGGATCTTAAAGAACCCCAGACAAGGCCTCCTGGGCCAGGCTGCATTCTGGAGAAGCCAGGTACACACCGCAGGAGACAGTGCCCATTGGGCCTGTCCAAAAGCAAGGGCCACTCTCATTCCGCCAGCTCTGAACGCCCCTTGGACCTGCTGGCTGTGTTTTTGCCTATTTGTTTCCCCCCAAAATAAACCCAACCAGAGCAAGTAACAACTGAAAATTCCTCACTTGGGGGGCCACTCCAGCCAGAGCCTCGCCGGGCCTTGGATTCCCTGACGGTGCTCAAACCAGCGATTTCCACAGCCCATCCTGGACTTCCCCGAGTCAGCAAGTTCCCACTGCACACCAAGGTTCATGCACATTGTTTCATTTTAATTTTCACAATTTCTTTTGTGGCTTAAAAAAAAAAAAAAACAACTAAGCAGTTCTGCATATGGTTTTTTAAAAAGTCAAACAGCACAGAAGGGTTTCTGCTAAAAAGCAACAGTCCCCTCCCCGTGCTCTGGGGACAGCCACGTTTAATATTTTAAAACTTTTTCTACTTTTGGCTCCTCTGGTGCCTATCTGATCTATACAGGGAATCTATTAAAACGGCGTGTTTTGATGCTTTAATCCTATGAGCGCAATGTTTCTGATTTCTTAGTTATTTATACTGAGGACAACTGCGTTCACTTGAGCCTCCCTTGCCACGCAAAGCGTTGTGGGTAAGGGCACCCCTTCCTCCCAGTGTAGCGATGACCCACACTTCAGTTATTCTGACGCCTTTCCCCTGGGCCCCCTGGGCCCTCCCATCCCCAAGGTCATCTGCACTGATTCACACCCCCTCTGGGTGACTCCCTTCAGGGGTCCTAGATCTCCTTTCCCTCTTCCCCTACTTTGCATCAGAGGACGCTTAAGTAAATGTCTAAGAAGGATGTGTGGAAGGAAACAGTTCAGAGTCCTTCCTGCTCAACTGAAAACATCCCTCAACCCTGAGTGACAGTGAGGCTGACAGTTTGATAGGGTCCCTCATACCAGCCAGGGCTTTCACGGTCTTCCCACACAGGATGCTGCTGATGAAGAGGGGCGTTTAGGGTAATCCTCCTGCCGGATGGATGGCCTGGGTTTTGTTTGTCTTTCCATTCTCTCAAAAATTTTAGGAACATTTCTTTATCCTTGGTTATCGGAAACTTCACAAAAACATGTCCAAATGGGAATTTTCTCAAGGGCGAGGCACACTGAGGATTATTTCCATGTGAGGATTTTTGTCCTTCCGACATGGGCAATTTTCTTGTATTAATTCTTTTGTCATTTTTCTCTCACCTATTTTCTCTTTCAGTTTCTGGGACTTCCATTAGTTACGTGCTCCATCACCTGCTTTAGTATTCTAGGTTTCTCCACTTTCCTCTCATATTTCTCTGCCTTTGCCTTTTGATTCTTCTTCCCATGGTATTGCCATGAGTCACCTTTTATCTTTTGATAAACTTCTTATTTCTGCCATCATATTTTTAATCTATTTTTTTTTTTTTTGGTTCTTATTTCATAGCATCCTATTCTTGTTTTACGAATGTAATGCTTCCTTAGGTTTTTCTGAAGATACCAATGGGAAGGCTATTTTTTCACTCACACTTTCATATCTTTGTGAATCTGGTTTCTTCTGGGACTATACTCTTCCCCATTGTTCATGTTGACCTTGCTCTTCCATGTAGCAAGCAGACTTCCTTTTAAATGTCAGTGAAACCTTGGATGTCCATTCATATTTAAAGATGAGAGACAAAAAAAAAAAAACCTGTCTGGGAGTTCTGCATACCTGAGTGGGGCTTGTCCAGTGGAAGCTTTAGCTATTCCAGTGGGATATCCCTGCATGCCAAAATGCATGAGGCTTGGGTCTGGCCCAATATCCACGTGGCCTGCCCTGGTTACCCAAGAGAGTCTAGTTCATGTCTCTGCAGAAGATCCCAATTATTATCATTATCACCACTGGCTTAGAAGATAAACACCCTTTACTAGTCATTCTATAGAGGGGAATCCAGAGGAAGAGAGGGGTTAATTCCTAAATTTTTTAATGGTTATAAAATATACATAACATTGACCGTTTAACTACTTTTAAGCATACAGTTCCGTAATGTTAAGCACATTCACTTTCTTATACAACCATCTCTCCCATCCATCTTCCTGAACTGAAACGCCATACCCATTAAACACTAACTCCCCATTACCCCTTCTTCTTCATCCTTGGCAACCACCACGCCACTTTCCGTCTCCAGGAATGACTATTTTTGGTAACTCATATAAGTAGACTCAGAGGAGGGCTCTCTTTCCGTGACTGGCTCATTTCACTTAATATAATGTCCTCAAGGTTCATCCATGTTGGAGCAGGTGTCAGAATTTCCTCCTTTTTTTTTTAAGGCTGAATAATATGACATTGTGTGTGTTTACCTTATTTTGTTTATCCATTCAACTGTCACCCATTTACTCTTAAAGCGACTTCGAGTAATGTCTGATGGAGAATACAGCCCTGTCCTCGGCACATAAAGGCAGGCATGAGGCTCAGGTCTTCAGACGCAGCACCCAGCCCCTCCCCCTCCCTCTCTCCCTCTCTCTCGATGAACACCCATCAGTGAACTTCTAGACCTCTCCCCAGAAGGTGTGACCCTAGGCCCGCATCTCATTTTCCCCAGTCCCCAGATCATCAGCGTGGGTGGCCTTGACAGAGGACTAGCTATTTTTAGTGGAAATGCAGAACTGCCACCATTTTTAGCAGAAAAGGCAAAGGAGCCAAGGAGACTTCTTTCTCCTTCAACTCCTTCCTCTCCAATGTCCCCTTCCTGCCAGGTCCCTCCGCAAATTTGCCAAGAATAGGGTGAAAAATGAAAAACAGACCTAAGTTCGCTCCTCTGTCCTGAATACCCTGCCTCCACCCAAACTAAAATGAAAGGTTTCGGAGACCCGAGTCAGGGGACCGGGTACCACCCTGCTGCTAACGCTCTGTGTGACCCTTCCAGTCCTGGACGCCAGTCCCCTGTCTGATAAGGGGCGGGGCTTCATAACTCCAGACATCACAGAATTCTTACTGGAGGAGCCTCAAGTCCCAGCTGGTGCAAGCCAGAGGCCGGGACCAGGGCCTCCCCTTCCAGGACTGTTCCCTCAGGTGGTTCAGTGAGTCCCGTCCTAGAGCCAAGAAAAGCTGTTCTCCCAAGTTCAGGGGCCAGGAGCGTCAAAGCCTTGCTCAGGTGTTCACTGCGGTGCTGCCCGACAGGCTCCATCAAGATGCAGCCTGTATTATTCATGCCTTCTCCCTCCTGCCCCTGGCTTCTGAGGGAAGCCGCCACCCACTCCGCTCCTGTGGCCTGCTCTAAGCACTGCCCCCGCCTAAGCACCTGCCATTAATAAAAGATAAATAAGGAGGGCCGTGCAGGGACCGTGACATCTGCTATCCCCCTCCTCCCCCACAGTGTGAGTCTTCCCCTTTCTGGGCTTTAGAGACGCATGTGGTGGGGGAAGGGCAGTTGGCGGGGACCCAGCTGCATTCTGAGCCTCCGCGCTGGGTCCTGGCCTCAGCTGGATTGAATCAACTCCCTGGCTGCAAACAGGAACCCCCACCCCTGCCCCCCACGCGGCTGAGGCAGGAACATCTGAGGACCAGAGTCTCCGGGCTCAGTCCGGGAGGGCGAGTGGCAGTTTTCAACACTGACGTGCCACCCCACCATCAGCCTCCCATCAAAGGTCTGGAGCTTGGCACACCCAGAAACACGGCCGTCACTTCCTTTACATCACCGGGAACCTCAGGGGGACCCCGCTACCTCGGTGAGCCTGGTGTCCTTGTGCTCTCTTCTCCTTGGCCATTTCCGCTTCCTCCTGATCCTCAGACCTGGAGGGCAGGGGGCCCTGGGGGGTGGGGTACATACCCCATAGCCACACCGGGCCTGTCCTGGCTCTAAGTAGTTTTGCCTCGGTGGGCTCCTTCCTCCATAAAACATATTAAAATTTCTATTTTACACACGTCTTGGTTTAAAGATGAATATAATCCAGGCTTCTGGGCTGGATTGTATTCATTTATTTTCTTCTCTTTTGAAAGAGCTGGAACATTATTGGTGGGCCCCTAACTGTACTGTGGGCCCTTGGCCCCATGCCAGCTGGGCCTAAGAGATGCCAACCCTGTTCTTGCCTGGCCCCAGAGCCAGCCTGTCCCAGGGTGGCCAATTCATGCCCGTTTGCCCAGGACTGTCCCAGGAATCCCCTCAGTCTCGGGCACACGAGGAGGGTGGGGATCCTCCCTGCCCTTCTTGTTTCAGGCCCAGAACTCCCCAGAAGCATGGACAGCCAGGACGTAGTAACAACCACAACTGAGCAGAAGTGGGCTGGGCCCATGCCACCGATCGGGACTCAGTGAGGAGCTGGGGAGACACAGCCCAAACCCACGTGTGCGTGGGGAGGCGGAGGCTGGTGGGTCAGGGCCGGGAACCAACACTTCTGGAGCGCCAGCTCTGTCCGAGGCCTGGACTGGAGGCCTGGTCCACTGTCAGTCCCCTGCATCTGCATGGCAACTTTGAGATACAGGTGACGAAAGGCATTCCAGAGAGGTAAACTCTCACAAGCTCACTAGTTTTGAAAGGAGATGGGCCAAGGATCAAGCCTTGCCCCTCTGGTTCCAAGCCTGGCGATGGTTTTGTTTGCAAGAAAAAAAAAAAAAAAAAAAATCCTGCTATTCCTGCCTCTTGATCTTGCACGGTAGGGCAGCCTGGAACGGGTACCTTGGCATGACCAGGGGTGGTGGGGGACAGCCCAGGGGAGGCACTGGCCTCTCACCACCCCCTGCAGAAGAACGAGAACAGTGCTGGCACCTAGAACCCAGAACCCAAGGCATCTGGAGGCTGGAGGCCCGGCACCCACAAAGAGCCGGCAGCCCAGCAGATGCCAGGGCTCCCCCAGACCCTGCCAGTCGGGTTTTTATAAAACCTCTTCAGAGCCGCTCTGCCCAGCAGCCAGAACCCAACCTTTCTCTCTGCTGATGGCTGTGGCACGGAGGGTCCACAGCCCAGGACTACAGTGTAACTAGCTCGATCCAGAGACCCGGAGGAATGACCCAAATGAAGGGCTTTCAGGAAGGCGGAAGGGAGGTGAACCCACAGCAAGAAAGCAAACCGCTGACTGCGGAGAATCTCCAACGTGCCCATCCCTGAAATGACAAAGCACACGCAGGTCCAGTCCACACTCGGGGCTGTGCCGATGCCATTCGCCAGCCAATGTGGGAAAAAGGCAGGGTCTCCCGATGATACCCGCTCTGGAGTCAGCCAGGCCCAGATCCTGGCTCTGTCTTCAACCAGCTGTGTGATCTTAGATAGTATCACTAAGCCTCAGTCTTCCCATCTGTAAAACGGAGCGGGTTTGTTGTGAAGGTCAAATGAGCCAATCCGTGTAATATCTAGCCTGGTGCCTGGTCATTAGGAAAACCTTAGCAATAAAATCTAACATACTGTCATATAAATCCTGATGCAGCACCCGGAACCTAACGAAGGATGAGTATGTCCTAAGCGGATGATTGGCCATGGAAACCTAGGGGTCCATGCAGGTATCACTCATCTCATGATTCAGATCAGGAAGCTGAAGGACCTGAGTTCATTACTGGTGGAATGGGCCAAGTCAGCACAAGAAGCCGACTGGAGCCCCCATCTGCCGTGCAGTTTCCTTTCCAGCTCTTCCAGGGAGCACTCCTCCCGTCCCGGGCCACCCAGGGCTGGGTGGGGTGCCTGAGAACGGAGACAGCCTCACCGGCCAGCTGGCAGCTGCCGTGCGTGAGCACCGGCAGAAGGTCGGGGCCAGCGTGGGCGTCCCGGGGCCTAGGCTGAGCAGCGAATGCAGCGGCACTGAGTTTTCCAGCTGCCTGAGTGAAAGCGAGCGTGCTTCCCCCCAGTGCGGTACTGCTTCCCTTGGAACAACTAAAAGACAGGCAAGACAGACCATAAGGCCTTGCGTGCTTTGTATTTCCTCATTTTTTCTCTCTTGTTCGTCCCGCCTGTCTGTGCAGGAAGCAATTCTGGGTGGGGAACGGGAGAGGGGCTAAGCATGTTCCGCACCTGGGATCACCCAGAAGCTCACAGGTGAAGGTAACCTTTTATGACACTGTGTGGGCCAAGGAGGCACCAAGGACTGTCTCCTACCCAGTGGGCTCCTGAAGGCATAACGGTCTGCTGGGATGGGGAGCCCCAGAGGGTAAATGCCTCTTTGGGTACAGATCATAACACGAAATTACCTTACCTACTTTATCTTGGTGACCAAAGACACACTGGAAGCCCACCTCCAGGGCAGAGAATATTCATGTCCTTTTAAACTAAAGTCAGAACATTTGGGAGCAGGGAGGAACCACTGAGAAAGCACAGTCAGCCTTCCCATTTTACAGACGGGGAGAGTGAGGCTCAGAGCCGCAAAGGCTGCTCCGGGCTACACAATCAAAGGCAGGCCATCTGATTCCCCAGCCAGCATTCTCCCACTGCACCCGATAGTGCTGTTCAGGGGCGGGGGTGGAGACCCTCCACACCTCCCCCACACCCACCACAAAGACATAGGAAATGGGGTTTGTACCCAAGGAGGGCTGGATTCACTAGATTAGGGAGAGTCAGTGTAACTGTCGTTTGTCGATTAGAGCAGGGGTTAGCAAACTCCAGCCCGAGGGCCGAATCCCCCTCCCCTGGTTTTATTGGAACACAGCCCCTCGTGATCAGGCACGTGCCGTCCATGTGCGGTCACACTTCACCAGCAGAGGTGAACAATCGTGAGACCATACGGATGGCCTGCAAAGACCAAAATATTTACTTGGGGCTCTTCTGTGACATCAGATAGGATGGCACCACGACGTCACAGACGGAGACAGACCCAGCCTGAGATCACACCGTGGGCTTTTGTAGAGCCAGGATGCTCCTGGCTCCAAAGCTCTCTGAAGCCCTCGTACCAGGAGCAAGGAACCCACAGAACCACGGCTCTCCTAGCATTTCACCACGCGGGCTCTAATTGGGGAGGGGGTAGTCATCGTCCTTTTCTTTTTTTTAATTCTTAAAATTTTTAGGGGCATGGAGGGGGGGGGGGTGAGAGGCGGGAGAGAGAGAGAGAGAGAGAGAGAGAGAGAGAGAGAGAGAGAGAGAATCTTAAGCAGGCTCCACACTCAGCACAGAGCCCTCTATGCTCAATCCTGTGACTCTGGGATCCTGACCTGAGCCGAAATCAAGACTCAGCCACTCAAGCGACTAAGCCACCCAGGCGGCCTTCATCTTCCTTTTCAGAATGAAATTAGGGGACCCAACGTCCTTAAACAGTGCTTCTGATGAGCCGTGTTTGGAGTTATGTCTATTGACCACACAGTATGAACTGGGAATAAGTATAGACAGATCCCACTCAGGACCTGGCGCCTCGGGTTGGTCTTGATGCCTAGGCTCCGAGTCTGCTTGGGGAGTCACGGTGAGGGGTTCAGCTCTCGACAGTGCAGCCTCATGGGCCTGGGCGTGAATCGTGCCTGTGGGACCCTGTGCAAGTTACATAACCCCAGAGCCATAGGTGTGTGTCTGTAAAATGGAGATGATGACTGGGCTACGGGGAGACGGAATGACAGAGTCCCAGCAAAGAGCTGGGGAAGGGAGGATCAGCCTGGCCCATAACCCTAGCTCAGAACATGCCATCATCTACTGTCACTGCGTACTGAAATATAAGGACAACCACCGGGCCTTTAAAGGTATGTGCAGCAGCTTATCATGAAAAAGCCTGGTCTCAGGTCAAAAATGAAGTTTCTGGGGTGCCTGGGTGGCTCAGTCGGTTAAGCGTCCAACTTCGGCTCAGGTCATGATCTTGCGGTCCGTGAGTTTGAGCCCCGCGTCGGGCTCTGTGCTGACCGCTCAGAGCCTGGAGCCTGTTTCGGATTCTGTGTCTCCCTCTCTCTGACCCTCCCCTGTTCATGCGCTGTCTCTCCCTGTCTCAAAAATAAATAAAACGTTAAAAAAACAATTAAAAATAAAAAAAGCTCCTTTGCTATTAAAAAAAAAAAGAAAATGAAGTTTCTACCAAATTTGAGATTCATGGTACCTTAGTCTCCTACATCCCATCTGTAACTTGGTGAGCCAACTTTTACAATGTGGTGAATGATTCCTCAGCCAGATTTCTGTCTCAACCACTGAAAGTCTAACGAAACAGCTCTCCTGGGATGTGTTCGTTTAGAAAACAATTAGAAAACCCTTCTTTGAATTCATTTGCAGATAATCTATGAAGCCGATAAAACTACTTCCTCTATGCCTTCTACTGCCTGTAATCTCTCTGAAGCATAAGTATTTCCTTTTGCTCATTCAGAAACTAGACATCTGTGGATGAGGGTCTCAGGAAAATCCCTCTAACTATCGGGTCAGCACCTATTCCAGAAGCCAGCCCACCCCATGCCAGGTAGTGTCAACCTAGACCCCCTTCCCATACCCCTTCCAATACCAGAAGCTCCCCGTGAGCTGAGTTCTGTACCTTGCAGGTATGTTCTCAAGGCGTCAAGTAAGTCAAGTGCAAGGCGATTTCTTGCAGCATTGTTTGGAAATAGCAAAAGATTGGAAATCTAAATATCTATCAGAGAGGGACTTGTTAAATAAATTATGATCCGTCCATAGAACGGAATACCAAACAGCCATAAAAACAAATAAAGAAGCGCTCCAGGTCTGATATGGACCAATTTCCAAGATACATTGTCAAGCCAAAATAGCAAGATGCCGACAATTGCATTAAAAAACATATATATGTATGCATGTGTATAAATTTATAGATACACACACGTATATAAATATTCACAAATGTATATATATTATTTACGTGTATACATCTGGAATCTCCTGCAAAGGATATGTAGGAAACTGGTGACATTGGTTGCCTCCAGGGAGGGAAACCAGTTGGCTGGCTGGAAGACAGGTCCGGGAGGGAGATTTTTTACTTTGGTAACTATTGAAATTTGAATCGTGAAAAGTCACACTGTTTATATAATAATCAAATAAATAACAAAAAGCAAAATATCTCCAACTGTCCCCCATAAAAGGGTGAAATGAAGCAGGGAAGAAGCGACTATATTTATTTTTCCCAGGCTGGACCGGCACCCTCTCCCCCCTGACTTGATTTGTCACGAACCTCCTCCCCGCCCAGGATCCGGAGACCCCACTGGCCCCTTGGTTGGCACTTCAAGCATGCCTCTCCGCAGAGGAGGATGGCGATGCCCAGCACCCCCCTATCACCACCACATCGTGGACAGGCCAGGAGGCAAGTCCAGTCCTTCCCTGGCTTTCTAGCGCCTGGTACACCAAAGGTAATGAAGAAACGTGTTCAACAGGGCGCACAGCACATGCTCTGTGAATACTGTCTGGATGAATGAAGACGAAGAGGAAATTCAGGAAGGGCTCATCAAGAAATCAGCATTCCTGACTTAAGTTCACCTTAAGCCCCTGGCTTTGCTGTTGGGGGATCACTGTCACCAAGATATTAGTTTGTAGATAAGGATGCACTCTCAGGATGGTCAGGTGATCCGTGAGCCTGTCTCAGCACGGCAGCGGGACTGGCGGCCCAGCACGAGGTGGCAAGGAGATGAAACGAACCCTCCCATCTCTCCACCAGGCCCCATCAAAACCCCAAACCCTGGGCCTTGGTGTGATGTGTAGGAGCCTTGGTCCCCATCCAAGAAGGCTTAGTCAGTCAGCGACTTCGCTGGTGGGTCTGGGAATAAGGCAGACGCCAAGGATTTCCTCTCTTGAAAACCGACCACTTCATGGGTCTTTTGCCTGGAGTGGATAATAACTACAGCTCTTTCCCAGAATATGGGTTTCTTTCCCCATCGACCTCGTCTTCTACCTTTAATTTTGTGTATGAAAAACAACAGCACAGGGACTTGACAAGGTGAATGTAAAGTTGTCCTGCTCAATAAATACAATATTTATTTAGGTTCACACTTGAGCTGGCAAGAAGAGAAAGACCGTGGGGTGGAGGGGGAGGGGGAGGCAGAAAGCCAAGAGGGAAACTGAGACCAAAGCAGGAGGAGGCAGGTACCCAGGGGATCGGCGGCATTGCTGTCCCCTGGTGGTCCCGTTCTAGTGACCCATGCATGGAGACGGTGCAGGACCTGGAGCCCGTAAAGGATGAGAAGTGGGAACTGAGACCCCCGTGTGCAGTCAAGACCACTGGGGGGCTACAGTTTGGTAAAAGGATGGACCCTCTTCTGTTCCCACTGGCACAGGGACCCGACAAGAACACCTGGGTGCTTACACTTCTGCCTGGGAAGTGGGTGAAGGATTTCTAGACGTCCCCTCCGAGTGTTTGTAACAACCTGCCTGCCTTCTCATTGGGGGAGGGTTCAAGGTTACAGTCCCCACACGGTCCAGGAACCCCTGTGCTGTGGAAAGAATACAAACTCGTTCCCACACCTGTGCTATGGCTGAGGAACCCGGCAGAGTCATAAAGAAAACCACCATGGAGGGAGACAGCCTCAATTCTGGCCACACTGGTTTCCTACAGATATATCTCTATCCACAGTCCAAAACGTACACACGCATGCACACACACACACACACACACACACACACACTCACACACACACACCCGTGAGCAAGAGTCCACAGATACCACAAAGAACATCAAAGTCAGCTTAAGAGAAGATGAGTGAACAGGTAACAGACAGACAAGAAAGATGGATAGCATGAAAAAGTTGAAGAGACCTGGAAGATAGTCGAGAAAGTTGCATGAAGATAGTTCCAGGAGAGACCAGACACGAGAGGGAAAGGCACAGCTTGAAAAGATGGTGAATGCCAGATTTTCCAAAACTGAAGACAGATTAAAATCTTAAAAATAATAAAATTGCGGGACACCTGGGTGGCTCGCTCGGTTGAGCATCTGACTCTTGATTTCGGCTCAGGTTTTGTGGGTTCAAGCCCTGCGTGGGGCTCCACGCGGACAGTGCAGAGTCTGCTTGGGATTCTCTCCCCTTCTCTCTCTCTCTGCCCCTCCCCTGCTTGCTCTCCCTCTCTCTCAAAAAGAAATTTTTAAAAAATAATTACAATAAAAAATAATTATAGTAAAAAAATAATTACAATAAAATTGCCACATATCAGGACTGTCGGCATACACTTGAAGCAGACGTGGACGTATGCTGATGCCAGGGACAGTAGAAAGTGGAAGGAAGAAAATCAATCACCCAGGTGCCCAACTCCCAGAACTGGGACAGAAACTGGGACAAGAACAGCCACCCAAACCTAAAAGAAGAGTGAGGAGACAGGCTAGAAATCTGTGAGGAAAGAAACAAAGTAACAAGAAGCCATGAAGGAATCCCAAAGACTAAGAAAGCCATCTAACCTCTCCAAAGACCAATCGAAACATGGAGAAGGCAGAAACAGACATGGACAGGAATAGAGGACCTAAGTACAAACACTGCCAATACATTCTATACCAGGAGAAACAGATACATTCCGAAGGAGGGAGAAATTGATTGACTTTATGAAAGACAACTCAGAAAGAAACAGGAAATTAGAAATACCCCTAACTGTTGTTAAACGAACTGAATTAGTAGTTGAAAAAGGGAAAAAAAAAAAAAAACCTCTAACAAACAAACAAAACAAAACCAGGCTGAGACAGTTTTATAGTTTGGATTTTTCCAAACCTTCAAGGGATAGATAATTCTTAACATATATGCAGGGATCTCAAGACAATCCTTAACGTATATTTGACATATACGAATGTGATACACAGATATGTACATATTTGCATGTATACGTTTGTAAGTATATGTAACGTACAGATATGTTGATGGATACAAATATTTCAAGATAATCCATAACATACACAAACATCTGAATATTTGAGATGAGGATCCCTTCCTACACGTTATGAAGCTACTCTGGTGAATACTTACTTCCACTAAACAGAGACAGAAGGAAAGTGTATTTATAGGCTGACCTCACTGCTGAACATAGTTTCAAATGTCTTAATGTAAACTCAGGGAGGTTCACCCCCAGAATCAATGATATTAAAATAAGAGAAGTGTGCTAATATAAAAACCATCCCGATCAGAGGATAAAGAAGAAATTTTATGATTATCTCATTATTTGCAAAAAAAAAGCACTGATAAAATTCAACAACCATTCACAATGAGGGACCCTTCACAAAATAGGAATAAAAAGGAATTTTAAACCTACTGCAGGAAATCTACCAAAAACCATTAAATATGACTCTTACGGCAAGACTTCAGAATTATTCCCTTTCAAGTAAGGAACATGAAAAGGATGCCCCACTCACCAAACTTCTGTTCGAAAATGAATTGAAGACTCTAACTCTGTGCTGTCCAGTACGATAACTACTCATCACTCTAAATGTGGCTGGTCCAAACTGAGATGTGCTCTATGTGTAAAATACACACTGAGTTTGAAGCACTAGATGAAAAAGGAATAAACTACCTCAATCATCTTTTATATTGATTGCATGTTGATGCGATAATATTTAGATATACTGGGCTAACTAAAATATATTATTAAAATTAATTCCACCTATTTCGTTTTGCTTTTTAAAATGCGGCCACCAGTCGGGACGCCTGGGTGGCTTAGTCGGTTGAGCGTCCGACTTCGGCCTAGGTCATGATCTCACAGTTAGTGGGTTCAAGCCCCACATCAAGGCTCTGTGCTGACAGCTCAGAGCCTGGAGCCTGCTTCCAATTCTGTGTCTCCCTCTCTCTCTCTGCCCTTCCTCCGCTCATGCCCCCCCCCCCCCGTATCTCAAAAATAAACATTAAGAAAATTTAAAAATTAAAAAAAAAAAAGCGTGGCCACCAGAGATGTTTAAATCACACGTGAGGCTCACATCCTATTTCTGCTGGACAATACTGTTCCAGACAGCACAGCAAAACACTAACGGGAAATAAAAGCTACAAGATTTGGAAAGAGAAAAAACTTTTATAATTCGTAAGTGACGTAACTACATAAAACAGCTATAAAATCTGGATGGATACGCTTAATAAGATAACAGCAAGACCGATGAAGCCAGCACTAACGAATTAGAAACTGCCGTTTTTAGATATACAGAATTTAACAGATTATGATATAAATTAGAACACTCAATTAAAAGATATAAAAAGAAGCATGAAGAAAAGACCACGATCATAGGTGGGGAAAATTCAGTATGATGGCAATCTTCCCCAAATTAATCAATTCAACTCTAATCAAAATTCCAACAGGAATGTTGGATAAATTTTATCCTAAGATTCTTATGGGAAAGCAAAGGCCAGAGAAGAAACAAGGCATTTGGAAAAGGGAACAAAAGAGAGGACTTACCCTATGAGGCAGTACCCTTAACATAAAGCTATAGTAACTATGATAGTGGACCACATACGTGGAAAGTCATGGGCCAGTGGAACCGAGCTGAGGCCAGGAATGGGCCTGCGTGTATAAGGGAAATTGACATGTGACCGTCTTCGCACTTAAAAAATCATTTAAAAATTATGAAATGCAAGTAACTGCTGCCAGGACAGTGCTTATCCACACAGACCAATAAAACAAAATGCAATTTCAACATCATGTCAAAGACAAGACAATTCCAGCCAGATTAAAAAACTTCGTCAATGTGCAGTCTTTGAATTTGTAGAAGAAAACATAGGAGAGTATCTTTACAGCCTTACGACAGGGAAAAAACCTCTTTTTTTAAAAATGTTTATTTATTTATTTATCTTGAGAGAAAGGGAGAGAGACAGAGAGAATGCACACAGGAAGGGCGGAGAGAAAGGGAAAGACAGAATCCCAAGCAGACTCTGTGCTGTGAATGCAGGGCCTGATGTGGGGCTCGATCTCACGAACTGGGAGATCATGACCTGAACCAAAATCAAGAGTCTTGGACACTTGACAAACTGAGCCACCCAGGCGCCCCAAGAAACTCTTCAACAATATACAAATGTATTCCATAAAGGAAAGGAACGATACATCGATTATGTTACAATGCACAACTTCTGCCCAGTAAACCATACGGTAAGGTAAACAAAGATAATGGTTAACCAAAGACTGGGAGAAATTATTTATTAACATATCTAAACAATACATGATTAGTATACTTGAAAAATTTTTAGGAAGAAAGCACTCAGCAGAAAGTTGAGCAAAGGCAAAGAGGCCAACCAAGAGACAAGAAACCAAAACGTCCCATACACAAATGAGAGGGCGCAGATTAAAATAAGGTCATTCCTACTTATTAGACCGCCCCGCAAAATTTAAGTCTAATAATACAAATCACTGTTTGAAAAGTGGGGGTAAATTTGTCCAGCCGCTGTGGAGATCAGCTTGGCAGTATCTAATAAAGCTGGAAACATACATGCCCCACAAACCACAATTCCACTCCTGTCACTTTCAAACTCTTCCTATAGGCAGAGACATTTTACACTGCAATGCTGTCCACAGGTGCAGAAGCATGTACACACACACACGCACACACACGTACACAGGTGCACACACAATTTTACGTCGACTTCCTGCAATGCACTGTGCTATTTTCTACTTCATCTTGCCAAATGCTGTTTGTTACCCACAAAATGGATTGCATAAGCCTCCCCCATCCTCTCTTCCCGCCCCCTGCCCCTCTGAAGAACTCCTTGTACATGTACACAAAGAGACATTTGCCATCCATTGCAACAATGTTTGCGCTAATAAAAAAACTGTAAACAGCCTAAATAATCTCCATAGGGAAGTAGACAAGTGGGTTGTGGAATATTCATTCATTGTGGGGTACACAGGGCTTTTGAGGGGCAAATGAGAGCTTCTGGCAGTGACGTGGATACATCTCAAAAACGTGATTTTATGTGCAAGAAAAAAATATATCTATACACACAGTAAGGAAAAATCTTAAGTTTTAAACCACTGTATGTATGTAGACAGGCACATATATAGTGAAAATGTGAAAACATGCCTGACAATGATCGACATGACATTCTCTGGGGGAAGTGGGGGGGTCAGGAAGGGGATCTAAAATGATCCTGAAGTTGGGGGCAGCCTGCTATGGGTTCTGGGTCCCTCCCACACACACACAACGGGGACTGCTTTATCTCAGACATTGTTTACAGCTGCCAGGACACGGGAATAATACAAAGTGTTCTGACTTTTAGACCATCTGATGTTCCTTTTTGAATTCTCTGCAACGTGCATTCCCTATTCTCTGCACCCCAGGGCAGACCGGCCCCCACCCTGATGAGCAGCTGATCAGAAACTAAGGCCAAAAAATGTTAAGCTGTATGCATATTGGTTACACCTTTTTTGTGTGCTTAAAACATATACATACATTTTATACATACATATACTATACATTTTCCAAAGACAGGATGAGGTGCTTGCAGACCCCCAGTACACGGAAAGTCAAGAAAGTCAAGACAGCCTGGAGCCTGCCTAGCTAGGGCCTGGGAGGCCTTGGCTGACACTTTATGGGGAAGCCCAGCAGGCAGGCCTGCCCAGAACAGCCATCTGAATGTTGCAACAAATTCCTAAGACAGCAGTACTCAATGATGACATGGGACCTGCTCCTGCTGAAGCCTCATGTTGCTGGGGGCAGTCAGGTGCTGCTGGGCAGCTCTGTGAGATTCTGCCTTTCCGGCCTCCTCTTCTTTGTCTGATAAACGAGTACAGTGCTGGCTCCCCTATCTCAGAGGCGGAGAGCGGATCAAACGGACAATGCACGGGAAAGGGAGAATGTGCTCTCATGAAGCGCCTGAGTTTGGCTGCTGCTGGCTGGAGAGGCCTCAGGAGGGCCCAGAGGAGGGGGTGTGGCCAGACCCGGAACCTGCCAACTGTCGCTGAGGAGAGACACTGGATACACCACACACCAGGCACGTTTCTTGATTCCCTTTCACCCCAAGCCTGCATGGCTGGGAGCATTATCTCCATTACTGATGGGGAAACCGGATGCTGGAAGTCATTTTCTCAGGCAACACATGCCACAGCTACTACTTGAACCTGGCCTTCCAGTTCTGACTCTGGGCCAGGACCCTTTCACTCGGCCAAAGCCACCGTCAAGTCACTTGCGCCACCCCCCAAATCCTGGCCCCCGCCTTCCCCTCTTCAAAGAGGTTTGTTTCTCATTCGCACGGCATGTTTATCAAAAACCACCATCAGGGGCTCCCAGGTGGCTCAGCCGCTTAAGCTTTGGAGCCTTGGTTTCAGCTCAGGTCATAATCTCAGTTTGTGAGTTCGAGGCCCGTGTCAGGCTCTGCACAGCACGGAGCCTGCTTGGGATTCTCTCTCTCTGCCCCTCCCCTTGCTCTCTCCGTCTCTCCTGAAATAAACAAATAGCCTTGAAAAAAATTAAATGAAATGAAATTAAAAAACCACCATCACTCCATCAGAATCGTAACATTTGTTCCAAAATGTCTGCCTGGTCACAACGGCACCCAAGCACACATAACACGAGTGGAAAACAAGCTGAACGCCAGCGTGGGATTAAAGGAAACCTGGGACACAGAGTCACTGAAATGACCCTATGAGGACTGCACGGCAGGGTGCTTCCTGACACATGATCTCCCAGCGCTGGACAGCAGGACAACGACGGCACAGTGCTTCGCATAGGATCCCCTATAGAAAACTGACGGTGACTTATACACCCGGTAGCAAAGGCTGCAGGGCAAGGGACAGAGTCACTGGAACGGTGTGCCAAGGGGGCCAGAAAAAAGTCTGTGAGCAGAAGCGTCTGCAGAGATCTGGACCCTGCCCCGTGGCCCCTCGTTATCTATATTAACTATTTTCTTATTTTCTGTCTTCTGGGCGCTCTGGCATTCGGGGCCTCACTGCAGATTTCTCCTTCTAGGGCTAGTCAGGCAGCTCTTAAAGAGAGCCAAAGGCTCGCAGGGCAGCGCTTTTCCTGTGCAAACCAACCAATCCAGAGCCCAGACCCCACCACCTCTCTGCGCTGATCCCCCACCCCCACCCCGGAAGGGCAGGTGCCAGGCTGGGAGGCAGGGGAGGGATCGCACTACACCCCAGAGCCCGCTGAAATTCTTTGAACCAGCCAATCCTAACCCTGCTTAGCTCACCTTGCCTTGCCCGTTCCTCCCCACGAAAACCACAATCAAGGCTCGTGCCCACGTTCTCCCCCGGCTCCTGCCTGCTGGCCAAACTGCACCCCCATATGGTGTGGCACGCCTCCCGTTCCTCTTCCAGTTTGTCTCAAACTATCTCTCTCGTGACCGTTGTTTCCCGTCTGTTAGGCTCATCATACCTGAATAATAATAAAATCCACATTTTTAAGCACGATTGGGCATTATGCAGAGGATCTGGGCGTGATGGGGGGGCGGGGGGGCGGCCAACACCTCCAGGCTGTGCAGCGGCATTCTTGGGTCACTTCAAAACCAGCCAACACACAGTTGGCTTCAGCCAAGCCAGATGAGCCAACTACAGACTCCCTATGTGCTACTTCTGACTTTTAAGAACGGCATCGAGATGACTTTAGAAGGCCGGGGGATTGGTTTCCAGCTGAATTTTAAACCTCGGTTTGTGGATGCTGCTGAAAGCGAATCTCAAATTCAAATGCCGAGTGTCCCGAAATGGCCTGCATGTTTCCCAGCTGCCAGTGAGGAGGTTCAGGGAACGGAAGGATCCTCCCTGCCCAGGGGCCTTGGTGGTCCTGAGTTCCCCATTTGGTGACCAGCAAGCGGGGTGGAGGGAGGTGACTCCTGCGATAGGAGGCAGCTGCTGGACACTGAACACAAGACTCCAACAAAAGACGTCAAGGTGGGGGGATAAGGTGGGGGACAAGGTGGCAGAGACAAGGCTTCCAATCAATCCCCAAGACAGCCCTGCCGAGGCAGCCTGACCGTCTGGTTCTGCAGATGGGGACACGGGTCTCATGGAGGTACAGTGACTTACCCAAGGTCACACTGCTAGGATACAGCAGAGCCTCTCATGTGACCTGGTTCCTGAGTCCACACCGCCACATCACAGCCAGTCTTTTCCAGCTGTCCTCATCTTTCCAGAGAGTTAGGACGTGGAGCTTCAGGACCCCCTAACCTGCCTCCCACCACCCCATGGAGGACCCCTCCTCCTAGCCTTCCGCTACCTAACACAGCCCGCGTGTCCTCCCAAGGGCACGGCAGTCTGGGGTTCGGAGACTGAAGTGACCAGCCCAGGTCATACGTCCAGGAGGGACAGAACTGTCCTCCAGTCTGGCTCCTGCTCCCTTTAGAAAGTTGTTTACTTTCCAACTGCCTGAACGTACTCCAGCGGTCACAGTCAGGTGCGCCCCAAGGCCGAGGAGAGGCCTGAGAGCTGCTCAGAAGGGGCTAGAACCAGAAGGTGCCCCTCCCAGGGCAGACACGAAAGCCATCCCCACAGAACCAAGTTTCTGCGTGGACACAGAGTGCCCTGAGTGCTCTGTCTGTCCCCGAGTGCCCTGGTGGAGAAGGCACCGGAGGCTTGCCTTCGCAGCGCTCACAGCGCTCACCGCCCCCCGGCACGCGGGCTCCATCAGCCATTTGGAGGAGAGCATGCCTTGGAGCCACGAGCACCCCACCCTGAGCTAGGTGGGCATGGGCTGGGGCCCCGCCGGCCCACACTGGCTCCCCATCGCCAAGCAAACAGCACACTGTGTTTCCTGCGGGTGGAGAGAAGCAAGCGAGAACTCCCTGTGGTGCCTGTATGCGGTAACCGTCCTCTCCCAGGTGCCACAGCAGGTGCAGCCCAGGGCAGGCCCACCCCGCGGGCCACGTCATGGGCTCACGTTGGGCAATAATACTCACGACTTCTCAACACTAGCAGCGTGGTCGTTCCTTTTGCCATGAGCAGGCCCTTGATGAGCGTGGCCTCGTCTGACCGCACAGCAGCCCTGTGAGGCAGCCATCACAGTGAACCCCATAGACAAACGCAGACACTGGTCCGGAGAAGTTCAGGGATGTGGCAAGTGTCTGAGCAGGGTTCAGGTCTGGGCTCCCAGCCCCGAGAGCACGCACTGCCTCCCTTTCCAACCCTCTTGCCATCACTCCAAAATGGGACAGTGGGGGCGCCTGGGTGGCTCGGCCCGTGAAGTTCATGATTTCGGCTCAGGTCATGATCTCACGATTCGTGAGTTCGAGCCCCGGGTCGGGCTTTGTGCTGACAGCTCGGAGCCTGGAGCCTGCTTCGGATTCTGTGTCTCCCTCTCTCTGCCCCTTACCCACTCACACTCTGTCTCTCTGTCTCTCTCTCTCTCTCAAAAATAAATAAACATTAAAAAAATTTTTAATAAAATAAAATGGGACAATGTACCATCAGGGGCTGTGAAAATCACATATATGTAAGCTCTTTTCACAGGTTTGATGCTCATAGGTGCACACTGAAAATGACCTCAGAACAGAAACTAATATTCTGCTCAACATCCCCCAACCGAAAAAAAAAAGGAATATAAAGGACTCCGAGCCAAGCCTTTCCTCCCTGGGTATTAGCCTGTCTGCTTGTGACGGAAAGAGCCTTTCTGCCAGGAAAACCCTGGTGCTCCCCTGCCCTGGGGGGGGGGCCTCCTGGCAGGCACTATGGCCACCCTGGGCACCTGTCCCCACGCTGCAGGGATCGTTGCCCCTTGAGGGGTTACCTTGGAGGACCACCAGCCAACTGCCCAATTGAATCAATAATCAGGGCCCAGATTGAAAGCCCTTGGGGGAACTTCAAGTCCCCTCCAGAGGCCCGGCAGAGGGTGGGCCAGGCATGGCGACGGGGCCCAGCTCTAGCCAGGACGGCCCTCAGTGTGCAGAGACAGAGAATGGGGGAGAAAGACAGAGGTAGAAAGAAAAAGGATCACAGAGAAACAAAGAGACTGGACAGAAGAAAGGAGAGACAGACAGACAGACAGATACAGAGGCAGAGAGTGAGCGACACAGACAGACAGAGGGAAATACAGGGACAAGAACGGACAGAGAGAAGCAGGGTGACAGACAAGCAGAGTGACAGGACTGCAGCAGTCAGGGAAGGGCAGTGGGAACGAGAGAAAGGAAGTAGAGATGGCCACCAGAGACACACAGGCAGCGCGACAGAGACAGAGATACGAGGGCCTGGCCAGGATGGTTCCGGAAGGGGAGCTCACCCACTCCCGCACGTCACGCCGTCTGAGGTGCCTGGCACCAGCCTGTCCCTTGGGAGCCCCTGGAGACAAGCCCACTGTCCCAGTCACTGTCTGTTGAACTTGGCTGGTTGGCACGGGCTTCTAGGTGCCACCACGTGGGGACCCGTGCACCACCCGCCAGGCCCTCCTATGGATGGGGGTGGGGCCCGGCAGGTGCCCCGCATGTCCGTGCACGTCTTTGTATGCATGGGCGCGTGGACCCAAACTCACATGCGTGAGCTCAGCCTTCTCCCTGCCGAACCAACACGCAAGGGCTAAGGGCCTTTTGGAGGCAGAGGGAGCTGAGCCACTGAAACACAGCAACCAGAAGGGACCCAAGACAATCCCTGATGGTGGCACTGCATGGCCCACGTGGCTGTCCCGAAGTGTCACCCAAAGCTTGCCCTCCAGGATGGCAGGTACTCGGACAGAACGGAGACGGGCTTGTGACCTGCCCGGGGCCTTGGGGCTGGTTAGAAAGGGCACCGCTCACCACCAGCAGACTCCCAAGCAGGTGACAGCAAACAGCGACCTCCAAACCTGCTTCCATTGTCACCCAAAGCACTTCCGCTCAAAAGCTCCCCCTCGTAAGCGAGCACGTGTACCCAAAGGCGCACACACACACTTCACGCAACTCCCCTGAGACACGCGCCCACTGCCGGCCAAGCCCCCTTCCATCCGGGCGCCCGGCACAGAGCTGACTCAAAGGGGCTCACCGGAACTTGGCCCCGCGCCTTGAGCCCCCAGGGTGGAGACCCCCAAAGGAAAGGATCCTGGCAAGCACACAGGATCCCCAACCCGCACAGCCCCTCATGCAACCGTCCTGGCCCTGGCTCACCGCCCCAGCCAAGGACGCGCTTGGCAAAGGGATAGGACATCCGGCATTTTGGCAATGTGATGATTTGGTGATACTGGCCAACACGGACAAGAGCCTCCTGAAGAACGATCACTGTGTCCGTCTGGTTTATTCCTCATACGCACCTATGGGGCCAACATCATCACCCCTGTTTAGGCCGGGGCTCATTCTACCTGCTGCGCGCCACAGAGCTGGTAAGCGGCTGGACTGAGGCCCAATCCTACCTCTGTCCACTCCCAGGGTGGTGGTCTTAATCGCTAAACTACCATTGAGTAAACTGGCCTCGTAAAGATACAAACTGGGTCCAAAACACATTCAGAGATTCCCACAACATGGCCACCCTGTCAAACACACAGAAAGAGATAATTTACTGAACTACTAACCTGCTTTGAGGCATTCTGTTCTCCACAGACAGACACGTGTGTGACCGTGTGTGCCCATGAGTGTGTGTGTGTGTGTGTGCGTGTGTGTGTGTGTGTGTGTGAGCCTGAAGCTGTGTGTGCTGTGTGCGTCCCCTGCAAGCCCTGGGCCCCGCCTCAGCCTTGCGGGGTGCGAGGCAGACATTCGAGGGATGCTGGGAGGAATAGTGACCATGGACAATGATTTTTCAGGAGCTGGAAGCCACGGCCTCGGCAGAGAATCCATTTTAGTAACAAGAGAAGGGGAATAACGTGGCAAATTATAGTGTCTGACCAAATAAATTATTCCTTTCATTTTGCCATTTTGTTTGGAGGAGAGCTTTAAACCTCATCCCTGGGCACATTCAGCAAGTGCTTACTGAGCGGATTTGGCCGTAATTAATATGAATTTAACTTTCTTTTCTTTCCCAAGGCATGGAACTGGAGGAGAAACGGGGCAGGGCAGGCTCCTCTGGGCTGCGGGCTGGGTGAAGGTTTAATAGCTTCACAGACCTGTACGAGCTACAAGGGCAAAAGGATAAAACCTTTAATTGCTGCTTCCCAAAATATCCTCAGCCCGCCCGTAACAGGCTTCTGCTGGATTTTAATTCTTTTCACAGAGAAGGGGAAAAAGTCAGATTTGAATTTCTCAAGCCAACATATTTTCTGCAGGGTCCCGCCCTCAGCGTCTGTCTGGGTTTGAGAGCCCCACATCGCGGAGCCCGGGGGGCCGGGGGTTCAGACGAGAGGCTGGCCTCACCTGGCTGTCTCAGGGCCAAGTGAATCCTTCCTCAGAGAAGCCCGGGGCCACCTCCCAGCCTGCTGCCACTTCTGTAAGACAAAGGGGTGGTCGGACCAGACCCCCAAGGTCCTTTGGAGCTTTGAAAGTTCCAGAGGTCTTTGGACCTGATCCCCACTGACTTATTTTTTTTAAGCATTTTTTAAAATGTTTATTTTTATTTATTTTGGGGGGGAGAGGGGGTGAGGTGGGCGGAGCAGAGAGAGAGGGAGACACAGAATCCGAAGCAGGCTCCGGGCTCTGAGCTGTCAGCACAGAGCCCGACGCGGGGCTCGAACCCACGAACCGTGAGATCATGACCTAAGCTGAAGTCGGACGCTTCACCCACTGAGCCACCCAGGTGCACCCCCACTGACTTTTAAAAAAATCATTTAATTTTGAAAGTTGTGGTAAAATTTACATAATACAGAATTTGCCATTTTAACCACGTTTAGGCGTGTAGTTCTGTGGCATTAAGCCCACTCACATCGTTATGCATCCACCTCCAGAACTTTCCGCAGCTTCCCAAACTGAAAGCTTCTCCCCATGCAGCAACAGCTCGCCAGTTCCCTCTCCCCCGGGCCCTGGCAACCACCATTCTACTTTCTGTCTCTGAGTTTGACTACTCTGGGTACCTCATATAAGTGCAATCACACAGTATTTGTCTTTTTGTGACTGGCTCACTTCACTCAGCTTATCACTAGGTGATAGTGTCCTCAAGGTCCATTCATGTGGTAGCATGTGTTAGAATTTCCTTGCTTTTTAAGGATAAAGTATACACCGTTGTATGTATATACAACATTTTGTTTCTCCGTTCGTAGGTCGGTGGACACTCAGATTGCTTCCGTATTTTGGCCGCTGTGAATGATGCTGCTGGGAACATGGGTGTGCCAGCATCTCTTCAAGACCCCGTTTTCCATTCCTTGGGGAACACCAGACGTGGGATTGCTGGATCATATGGCAATTCGATGCTTCACTTTTTGAGGAACCGCCATACTGTTTCCCGTGGTGGCTGCACCACCTTGCATTCCCACCAGCTGTGTACAAGGTTTCCAGTGTCTCCACATCCTCACCAACACTTGTTACAACTTGTGTTTCTTTGAGAATGGACATCCCGGTGGCTGTGAGTCCCCACTGACTCTTCATCACCAGCTTGGACGCAAGCAGAGGACCTCTCTCAGGTGGGCTGGGTTCACTATGTCGCAGGAAGTGTTGGCAGAAGCTTGCATTGGGCCACTCCACCCTGAAAGAAGACGGCAAGGGGGCCAGGACACCTCTGCCACAGGTTTGCGTTGCTGGGCTGGCTCCAGGTGAGTCCCTGAAGCACTCAACTGATCACCGACTCACTCAACAACCATGTGTTATGCACAGAGACAGGTGCTGTTCTGGGAACTAGGGACACACAACGGTCCCTCATGGACTCAAGATGAGAAAGCAAGACGGTAGGAGCTCCACTTGTCCTGGGATCCCGTGGTCCATGAGACTGAAGAGTGGGGAGATGCAACCTGAAGGGAAGTCTTAGTGAAGAATGTGCCCAGCAGCTGAAGGGAGGGCAGAGGAAACTGGGAAAGGCTGCCTGGGTTGATCTGAAATGGGTTCCAAAGGTTATCACTGGGGACGACAATTACAAAAAGACATAACTGCCTGATTCTCAAATCACTCTGCTGGGGGACATGCGATGGAGAGGTTACACAGGCTTTGAAATCCGACAGAAGTGGGTCCAGATGCCCCTCTCTCACCTGTGTGAGCCGGGGCTCCTGGTCTCTCTGGGTCTCAGGTCCTTAACCTGTAAGATCGGAATATAGGAGATCCCCACCTTTTGCCGGGGGTTAGAGGCTAAAGTCTGTATGTGACATTAAAAACACTCCAATAGCCCAAGTCCACCCTTGCCCACCTCAAGGGAAGCCCCACGGGGAGGGAGACCTGCTTCCTCACGAGCCCAGTTCACAGGCTCCTCCGTGTAAAGACGCGTGCTGTTTCCCCGGCCCCCCGCACTCAGCCAAGAAGCAACAGAGGGAGCTGGCTGCGTTCAGAAGCCTGTGCATGAAAACTTCGGGTGCGGAACCAGCAGCAGCTGGGAGTAAAAGCTCCGGTGCAGGAACTCATGACACAGGAGGCAAAGGGAACGTGACCTGAGACCAGCAGGTGTTCACCCGCCCTCCACTTCAAGCCAGCCCTGGCACTCCCAAGCAGAGGACTCCCAGACGAGGGCACTGCTTCAACCACACGCACGGTCTCCCCCTGTCCCGGTCTGTCCCCCTCCCCCATCCAAGCTGAGTGTGCTTACTTGGGTGTGGGCAGGTGCACGCCAGCCACGGTTGTCCCTCCCCCCCCCGCCCCGCCCCGCTGGGCCAGCAGTAAGAGCCACAGCTGTCTCTGGACGGAGCCTGGCCCCAGCCCAAGGCTCTGCTCTGTCATAACAAAGGCGGCCACCTCCCATCGTGCCCGGCAGCAAAGGCCTGTGGGGTTCTCACCCCCGGCATCCTGTCCCTCGCCGGACGCTGCTGGGCCACAGCTGGAGTGCAACTCTGAACCGTTGCGGCTCGTGTGGGGACGTCTGCGAACCAGCAGACACAGGAAGGAGGCGTCCCCGTGAGCCGCCGCCTGGTCATCCAAACATCTCCTTGCGGGCCAGGGCCAGGGCCAGGCCCGGTGGACAGAGCACAGCCCAGGCTCTGCCTGGTTAATGGAGGCGAGGCCCTGAGGACGGCAGGATGCGCCAGGGACGGGCATGGGTAGGGGGGCTACGATCAAGGAAGGCTTCCCGGAGGGGGCCGGCAACAGATGAGGACACACGTGCGTGAGGGCTGAAGTAACCACATGGCTCTTCTCAGGTCAGAGGCGTCTTAACTGTGAGGGCAGTTGAGTGGCTGCAGAGGTGGACAGGCCCAGGCCTCGGGCTTTATCTCGCAGGCCTGCGTTTCTAAAACCTGAGCCAGGAACAGATTCCTTCTAAAGGGAACAAGTTCTTTCAGACCCTGAGCAGTGGCTTAAGTTTTTCCCAAAGCCCCAAATCACACACACACATGTGGTGCCAGAGGCCTGTGGACTCCACCACGGGAAGGGCTATGCAGACGGCCCCCCAGGGGGGTGTAGCGCACAAGGGAGCGCGAGCCCTGTGGTGTCACTGTGGCTTGGACGGCAGGCTGCGGGAACACCTTAGTTCACAGCAAGGACCCCCAGGGTGGGCTCACACTCACAAAGACCACCTAGAACATCTCCCGGAAGCTAGTTTGGGAGGGGCTGCTGTAGGCCTGAGGGAGGAGGGAAAGGGTTTCCAGGCAGAGAGAGAGAGAGAGAGAGAGAGAGAGAGAGAGAGAGTCAGGGGCGCGCTGGCCAGAGGAGAGTATTTGGAACATCACTCTGGAGCCACAGTTTTGTCATCTGTGAGCCACAGCGCTCAGGGGTGTAAGAGCCAACGCTCACAGGGCAGCCTGGGGACCACCAGCTTCCTCGGGGGACAGCCGTTCGTGTGAGGAAAGGGGCTCTATGGCCTTGGGGATGGGGTGCTGCCAGAGACACCACCCCAGAAAGCTACCTTTGAGAGAGCCAAGAGCAGTCAAGATTCACATCCGCCCACTGTCCCCATCGCCCTGCCTCTGGGCTCCAGAAAAACACAAATTATTGTTCACTCCCCTACTCCTGCCTCCCTCTCGCCCTATTCACGTCTCCCACGGGACAGCCTGCCTAACAGTATACTCGGGTGTTCACATTCTCATCGTCCTTATTTGCATGCCTTATCTCCTCCCACCAGCTGTGTGACTTGGGGTAAGTGAGTTAACCTCTCTGAACCCAAGTTCCACTACTGGTTTGGCTACGCTATGGTCTCCCACTGTAATATGTTAAAGAAAAGGTCACTCCAATGTTAATCACCCAAGGTATGAACCTTTAGGTTTCTGGAGTCTATAAATCAGAAAAGTCTATTTTTTTCTTTATTATGATAAAGTTAATTCAGGGCGCCTGGGTGGCTGGGCCAGTTAAGCATCCAACTTCGACTCGGGTCATGATCTCGCGGTTCATGAGTTCGAGCCCCTCGTCGGGCTCTGTGCTGCCAGCTCGGAGCCTGGAGCCTGCTTCGGATTCTGCGTCTCCCTCTCTTTCTGTCCCTCTCCCACTCGCACGGTCTCTCTCTCTCTCTCTCTCTCTCTCTCTCTCTCAAAAATAAACATTTAAAAAAATGTTTTTTAATTTAAAGTTAATTCACCATAGAACTCCATCAGTTAACTAACTGCCTTTGTGTACAGAAAATATGGATGTTCTGACCTGTGTATGGTTCTTATAGGAATGGGGCGAATTATATAGCAACACGGACAGCAAAGGGCCAGTACATGTGTAAATCCTCACGTGGGCGCAGATGGTGGGTACAGGGAGGAAAGCCCTCTCTTAGCCTGCACCGCTGGCATGGCCCTTTCCCTCCATGCCTGCAAGAATCCCGCTGGGCTCAGCTTCCATGCACTGGCTAAGCTCCCTGCCAGCCACTTACCCACCAACATTCCCCAGACCCTGCCCTGGGGCCTGCGTCTCCTCTCCAGAGCCCACAGCCCTGGGGGGCAAAGCAAGGACTTCTGGGAAGAAAACCGGGGAAGCGGTCTTCTTCCAAGTGTTGCACTGCCGTCCCCAGGCCACCCACTTTTGTGTGCACCCACGTCCCACGGCAGAACTGCCACAAGCGGGCAGATCAGAAGGGATGTTAAGTTATGCACGAGTCCTCCCCCGCCGGCCAGCTCACGACCAAACACTCCTTGGTGTTAAAGCAAACTTCGGCATCTACTGGCCAAGAGGTGTCCCTCTCTGCTTCTCCCATGCTTGCCCCGTGATTGGAAACTGCACCCAGAAGTGGAGGCTGATGGAATGATGGCGGGGCGGGGGGATCCTCTCTCCTCCAGCCCCCACGTAGCTCCTGTCCCTTCCCCCCACAGGATGGCTAAATTTATAGATTTGGGATTGCTGTAAATTATAATGTAATTATACCGCGCCAGGGGCAGCTTCCCACGGCAGAAATTAAAAAGCAATTCAGGTAAATGATCTTTAGCTACAGCGGAGCGTCCCTGCAGAACTCATTAAGTCCAGGGACCAAACGGCATACCAAAGACAGCGTGCAGCCTGCTCCCTGTCAAATGCCGCCTCACCTTGGAAACACAAGGCCACGGGCGGGGGCAGGAGTAGGTCCCTCCTGGGACGCCCCGCCTGCCCGCCCTTCACCTGGCCCTCACTGCAGACTGTATACACCTGTCCGGGTATCTCCCACAACATCCTTTTGACCTGCCAGCCCTGGACCACTCTGTGGAGATGAACATTTGGGGGTACCTGCAGAAAAGCCAGGGTAAGAGGCAGAACAAAATGCGATTGGAGCGTGTTTAAAATAAAGTCGAACGGGAAATTAACCATCTTGGTTGCATTAATATCATTTCCTCCGAAGCTTTGAATTCCCAAAGCCCAGGGAGTTGCTTCTTTTGTTGTTTTGTTTTGTTTTCGCTCTTTCGTTTCCTCACTTGAACCTGACACTGAAAGAGAAATGACTGCATAGAACGCAAGCCCCGGAAAGACAAGCTAACACGGGAATGATGTGAAGCGGAAGCAGAGGAGAACGTGACCGTGTTCTTCCATCCAACATGCAGATGGCTTTAACAATCAGAAAAATGATAAACACGAAATTCACAAAAGCATTCCTATTAGCAGTCCTTATGACCTTCAGCCGCGTCCTGGGGTAGGGGGTGACACTGTCTCTCTTGATCATAACTGTGCCAATTATGTGACCATAATTGTACACAGGGGTCCTTATGATGGAGGCGAGGTTCGGGAGTTGGGGGGACGTAAAGATTCGGGAGTCCTGAGGCCGACCCGGTGGCGGCTTACTAAGGTGCTTCCAAAAGGCCATTGTGCCCACGTGCCTTGAACCACAGCCCGTATCTCTGCTGTCTCAAGCACCTACTGTATGCGGGGCGCGGCACCCATGGCATGGTGCGGGGACCAGCGGCCTTCTGGAAGGCTGCTCTCGCCCCTCATACTTGTGTGAGAGTAACCCCCGCTGGGCACTGTTCCAAATGCTTCGCTGATGATCACTGAACCCTTGCAATAATTCATTCACATGCCAGCTGGGTGTTTTACAGATGGGACACCGAGGCCCCGAGAGGCCACACCACTGGCCCCAAGTCCTGTTCCGCTGGTCAGGGGCAAAGCAGGCACATGAACTAAGCTGGGCCTTAGCCATAGCAGCCTCGTCACCAAGCTGAAGGCGTGGGACACAGCAAAGCCTGGTGGACCAGCAGCCAGATTCCCTGAGGACACTCTCTCCCCTGCCCCACGGAGTCGAAGCCTGAGAACACCCGCCAGGCACCATGGGGGGTGGCCCGGCCTAGAGGAGGCTGCACGTGACCCAGCCCCTCTGCTGTCCAGCTGGGCAGTCTTGGACAGGTCACCCACCAGGAAGGAGCCGTGGCTTCCCCACCTATAAAATGGAATCACACCTGCCTCTGGGGGTCATGGCACAGACTTAAAGTCACCTTGCAAAGGGCCAATTGGGCTAAAGCAGGAAAAGGGTCTTTTCCAAATAGCTGTTAATAGTCTAAGTCAGCCTTCCCTCCACTTAACAAGGAGGAAAAGGTGGGGGGTGGGGCAGATCGCCTGGGGTCAGGCTGCCCACTGAGAGTGCTGGTGTCTTCCTGGACCTACCCGGACCCTCTCCTCCTCCTCATGTCCGGCCCTCAGCTGGCATCCAGGCAGACCCCACCACACAGTGGGGAGGCCGGGCCTGGCGGTGGGAGGTGTGAGCCACTGGACGCCCCAGGGGGCACAGATTGACCAGCCCCTCTGTGGGTTTGACAGCCGAGGCTAGAGTGAGGGTCCCACTCGGTCGTCTTAAATGCCGGATCTACCAGTTTCTTCCACGGTAGAAGTTCACTCATTACGCTGCTTGGCTGAGCCACAGGCCCACCCCAAATATGGATATTTTTCTCCCGACATGCAGTCAAAATAGGAAAACACATCACATACCAGGCCTAGTAAACGCGATCCCCGAAGTCCAGGAGCCAGTGAACCACCCGGCCGGCCACCCCTTTGCAATCCTTGCAACCCGCACACCTTGCCGCGCACAGACGCCCCCAGGAAACACATCCCTGTCGAGCCTGGGCAGTAGCACTCAGCAGGCCACACCAAGACAGGCTGCTGGTCAGGAAGGAGCACACACACTGTCCCCATTTCCCCGGGGTGGGGGGGAAGAGGTGGTGTGCTCCCGGGTCTTGGCCAGGCGTCTGGAACCACAGGGAGGCCGCACGCTAGTCACTGAGTCGGCGCACGGCAACCCCTTTGAGAGGCCTCCTGGTCCCAGGCAGACCGAGGAAACACGTACTGAAGCCACCGCGGCCAGTCGCGCCCCTGGCCACTCAGGGCTGCACAGCCGGCTAGGACCCCTGGAGCTGCCGGGCAGCCCATCCTGCCTGCCCGCTCCACTCCAACGGGACATTGGAGCGTCTGTTTAAGAAAGCCAGTCCCCCACCCCCACCCTGGCCGCAGAAAGTGAGCTATCCCCCCCCCCCCCCAGAACCCACACCCACACCCACTGAAGTTTCTGCCTCTGTGAAAGGAGAATTCGCACTGAGAGACACGGACACTGGCACCACACGTGCATGCCTACCGGCCCGGTGGCCGTGTCCGCACGTTCTCCTGGAGCCCCCACGTCCACAGCCGGCCTACCTGGGGGTGGTGGGGCCAAGAGCCCATCCGGGAGAGCCTCAAGGCAGCCCCTCTGCCTCCCCTGCCACCAGCTCCTCTTTCTCGAGCTCAGCCTCTGACGTTATCGCCTGGAGAGGGGACTAATGCTCACCAGCTGCCTGGTGTTTAACCCTCTGTGGCTTCCAGGATGTCCAACCGGGAGGAAAGCTCTCAGTCACCCCAACTGGGGCCCCCGAGCCGAGTCGCCGTGACTTCAGCAAATACGAGGACAACGGCCGAGAGCTCGTACGAGATGAGGGAATGGGCGCTCAGTGAGTGAGAGAAAGAGAAACTTCCAAAACCCACCTGCGTTCCACTGTCCTGACTCTCAGGGAGCGAGAGGGAACGTAAACTCAGCTGAGAAAACCAGACAGCAGGCAAGAGGGACCGGCCTAGATCTTTCTTCACAACCCTAGTCTTTCTAGCGTGTGATGCTTCAGGAGAAGCTGGGGAGGTTTCCTCCAGCAAAACGGTCAGCAGAGCTCAGATTCACATCATCTCAGCTGCCACCCTTCCCTCTGCCCATGCTCATGTTCTGTTCTCTATGCTCCATTATTCTGCCTGGTGAACCCCTCTTCATCCCTCAAGACCCAGCTTGAGCACACCTCCTGCAGGAAGCCTTCCCCGTCTTTCCTCCCTCAGGGGAGGAAAAAGTGCCCAGACCTGGGCTCTCTCAAAGCCTTTAACCATACCGAGCCCCTAACGATGTGCTAGTCCGTCCCTCTTCCCACGTGGGGAGTTCCTCAGGGGCTTGGATGGTGGGGTATTTGCACAGTGCCTGGCACCATGATGCATACTTGCAAATAGATGAAGAAACTTCTGGTCTCAGAGTCCCTAAGATTTACGAGGGGTTAAAAAAAAAGAAGGGGTGGATAGGGAATATAAAAGCATTCTCCATTACCAGCATTCTGTCACTCTGAATTGTCTATTACCAGCACTTTTAAAGTGTAGCACGAATCTCACCCACCCGGAGGTCACTCACCACTTAGGCAATCTATACCAACTGTGACCCAGAAAGAGACAAGAAGCCGCTGAGCCCCAAACCTACACCTCAGAGGCCTTGCACCCAGCAATGTGTAAATCATCCACAGAAGAGACTCTTAAGCCCTTACTCGGTGCCCCTGGATTCCTGGGCAGAAACAATTCTGGGGCACCAGGGTGGCTCAGTAGGTTGAGCGTCTGACTTTCGCTCCGGTCATGATCTCGTGGTCCGAGAGTTTGAGCCCCGTGTCGGGCTCTGTGCTGACGGCTCGGAGCCTGGAGCCTGCTTCAGATTCTGTGTCTCCCTCTCTCTGCCCCTCCCCACTCACACTGTGTCTCTCTTTCAAAAATAAATAAACATTTAAAAAAAAAACAATTCTAACAGATTTCTATGTTTTCCCAGCACATAAACCGGGAGCAGGCAAAAGTTAAAGAAGGCAGGGAGTTGGGGCTACTCCAGACAAGCATTTTATCAGCAGAAGGTAGAGGAGGAGGCCGTGCTATGAAGGAAGAGGCGCCTGCACTCAGGGCTCAGACAGACTCAAGTTCAAGTCCTGGCTGCACCACTTGATATCCGGGTGGCCTTGGCAACATGCTAACCAGTAGGCCTTCCATAAACATCCAAATGCTTTTTGAATTAAACAGAATTGACTAATTGAATTTGGCCCAGAAGGAGCCTTGGGATTGAGAGGCAGAGGGCCTAGAGGAAAATATGGGGGTGGGGTGGGAGAGGTCTCCTGCAGAGACTTGCTGGGAGCCAGACAAACTCCGAAGGCTCAGAAGTGCTATGTGCTTGGGTGGGGGTGTGGGGAGGGAGCAGGGGCGGGGGCAGGGAGAGACACACACAGCACATTAGCAGATCCTGCCCAGGGGACACTCCTGCTCCCACCTGCAGAACCCCCACTCTGTAAGGAGTTAGCAGGGCCTGCCTCTTGGCTCTGCACTAAATGCCGGAGACATTCAGCACCAGCTGAGGCCCCAGCCGGCTGAAAAGGGCAGCAGACGCTCTTCTCTCTGCTTTGGGCCTGTGGTACCTACACACTCCTTCCAGGAGACTGCTTACGGAGGCAGATCTCTTTTCTTCTTAGAGATTTCTTCTGGGATGGAAGGGGGAAAAAAACCCAAAGGCAAAAACCCAAAAACAACTCCCGGATGCACCCAAGGGCAGCCCTGGTATCAGACTCAGGCCTGTGCATCCCAGGGTGGGTGCTGTCACCCTTCACCACCGTCCCAGGCCAAGAGAGGCACTGCCACCCCCCACAGGGACAGGCGCTGGGCTCTTTGGAGTTTTCTGGCTCTCACTACCTCCTGTCTGCAAGGGGATGGACCCTAAGGCTCAAGCAGCCCTCACCTCTACCTGAAAGTGTAGCCCTTGAATCAAGGGCAGAATGCCTAGAGAGGCAGGGGGCAGGGGAGGAGAGTGGGCTTTGAACCCAGAGCGCTGTCAGATTCTAGTTCACTCTTTGCCCATCATGGTGAGCCTGTGGGCAGACCAGGGGACTCCTCCTGGCCTTGTGTACAACAGGCGGCACAAATCCCCTTAAGTTTCCATCATATACAAGTGAAGGTTGGTGATGCTATCTCCTGGGAGGACGCCCTGGGGGCATCGGGGGGGGGGTGTAGAAGTGGGTGCAGAGACGGCCATTTTGCATCCAGAAGTCTGAGGGCAGGCAGCCCTTGGGGTAAGTGGGTCTGAGTGTAAGAGTCATGGGGCAAGACAGCTGAGAAGGTAGGACCCCCAGTTGAGACCAAGGTGGACTGTGGTGGGGGACAAGCCCCTGGGACCCTGGGCCAAGGGAGAAGGGAGAGGGTAGGTGACCATGCCAGGGCACGTGGTGTCCAGAAGGCAGGGAAGGGAGGGCCGGGGGCGTGAGACCAAGCTCTGGTGAGTCCATAGAGCAGGCATGAAGACCACCCCCGTGGACTGAGCAGCATGGGAACCTCATGGAGCCATCTGGGTGAAAGGATGGGGCACGGTCCTGAGGGGTGTGGCTTAGAGACAGGGAACAGAGACAGCGCTGTCAAGGAAGGGGAAGAGAGAAAATGCAGCCAGAAGGCAGATGGGACTAAGGGGTGAGGGGGCTTCAAGGAGACACCCCCATGGAGGTGTTAGGGTGGCTTTGTACCATGGCAATGAGGCTAAGCCCACACTTCATTTCTAAGAACTCCCTTGTCAGTGGGTTCCAGGTTAGGGTTGGCCACAGCTGAGATCCACGAGGTCTGGAGGAAGGATGGGGGTACAGCACGGTCCTCTTTCACGGCGGGGGCAAAGTCACAGTGTTTTTCATCACAATCATTCCTTCACGGTGCTGTCCATTCCGTGAGCCAATATATTTCCCCATGACAAAAGCCAGTATTTCGAAACGATGGCACAAAATAAGGCGTGGGTAAAAAAATACCCGTTCACAGTACAAGAGAGACCAGTGGATTTTAACGAACAAAAAAGGGAAAGGTCTTTGATCTGGTTTCGGATTTCACGTCGCAAGGAACCTTAAGAAACAACCATGTGTCAAGTTTCTGTGTAATATCAAAGGAGAGTATCTACAATCAGCGGAACAGACTTTTCGAACCGCCCTCCCTTTTCTAACTGCTTTGTGTGAGGCCAGATCTCCTCCACATATTTCAAGCAAAAGAACACATTGCTGTAGACGTGTCTACGCAGAAGCATGCATGCGGCCCTCCAGCTGCCTCCCGTTAAGCCAGACAGGACAGAGGTTTACAAAAGCGTGATCCCACCCTTCTCGCTGTCTTATTTTGGAAAATAGTTATTTTTGATAAAAATAACGGGTTTACCGTTGTCAATTTTAAATGGATTAAAAATTAAAACATTTAAAAGTTTTCTGGCCTTAAAATTCCTAGGAAGGTAGGGGCACCTGGGTGGCTCAGTCGGTTTAAGCATCCTACTTCCACTCAGGTCATCATGATCTCACGGTTCATGAGTTCGAGCCCTGCGTCAGGCTCTGTGCCGACAGCTCAGAGCCTGGAACCTGCTTCAGATTCTGTGTCTCCCCCTCTCTCTGCCCCTCCCTGGCTTGTGCTCTCTCTTGCTGTCTCTCAAAAATAAATAAACATTGAAAAAAATTCTTTTTAAATTTCTACAAAGGTAAATATATATATACATACATATTTATACTTAAATATATAGGTATATATATACATATATATACCTATATATTTAAAGGTTTGTGTGTTTTTGAGAGAGAGCACAAGTGAGGGAAGGGCAGAGAGAGGGGGAGACAGGATCTGAAGCAGGCTCCGAGCTGACAGCAACGAACCCGACGTGGGTCTCAAACTCGGGAACCTCGAGATCATGACCTGAGTCAAAGTTGGGTGCTCAACCGACTAAGCCACCCAGGGTGCCCCTCTAGCAAGACAAATATTGATAGATACGACCCACATAAAGAGCTGTTCTCTGGGGTCCTCTCCTGGGGGAATTTTTTTGGGGAAATTCTCCTGGGGAATTTTTAAGGGATTAACCAGTTCGGGAAGCCTCTATGCAGGACAGCAGGTATGCCCCCACTCAGCCTCCGCACTGCCCTGTCTGCGGCTCCCTGCAAGGTGGGCAGCCAGCCCCTCCAGCTCCCACGGAGCTCCTAGAGCGGGACAAATATAAGCTCTAACTGTCCCCACGGGTTCCAGTTTGTCCACACTCTCGCCTGTGTCCCACCCGGCCTTCCCTCTCCCTGACCTTACGGTGACTCTGGCCACAGCCCTCCAGAGATTTCAAGGCTCCCCCAGCTAATCGTCCCAGCTCGGTGCGGCTGGTGCCATCACAACCCCTGTCCCGTGTCACTCACCGTGGCTCTGCTCCCCTGACCGGACTCCTCTGCTCCCCTAACTGGTACAGGGGTGGGTGTCTAGGGGAACATGTGGAAATGGCGCTGCAGGGACAAGCAGCGGGGAGGAGAGCAGAGGAGGGCGTCCCAGGGAGAGGGAGAGTGGCACAATGGCACAGGCACCAGGGGAGCCACCGCCCACTGAGGTGCCCTCCACTGATGGGGGAGGGGAGCCGGGGGCGGATGGTGGCGGTCCAGAAGGCGGCAGGCAGGTTTAACTCAGTCCCACCCTCAACTTTGGGATGCGGTGATTTGCAGCCACTGTCTCAGAGGCCGCGGCTCCATAAAGGCAGAGAGGCCCCATGGCCGAGCCGCCTTCTCTCCCAGGCTTCATTGTGGTTTTTTATGAGTAAACATTTCTCGATAAAGACTTACTGTCTGCAGAGACCCCTTTATACCCCAAAGGTAAGGGTTTAAGTGGCCTTATAACTGCCGTTACTTATCTTTACAACGGCTAAAAGGAGTCCGCTCAAGAACAGGAGCTTTCATTTCACTGTATATATTTTTAGTGACTGGTTATAAATCAGGCGCATCCCTGGGGCTCAGGGTCTGGGGTCTCCTCCATTCCAGAAGGCCAGTCTAGGAGAACCGTCCCTGCTCCCCTGTCCCTGGTTCTCAGGACTTGTGGCACAGGCCTCAAGAAGGCAGGACACAGGCCCTTGTGTCTGATGACGCACCGAGGGGATCTTCGGGTCCCTCAGACGTGTTTCTGGGCCCTTCTTTGAGCAGCAGTCTCTTTCCCGTCGTCCTGTGCTCCTTCCCATCACACCTACTCGCTCAACACAGCCTCTGACGAACTCATTCCAACTAAGGCACTGAGGTCTGACAACAGCCAAATTCCTCGCCTCCGTTTGGAGAAGCATCCATTGTACCACGCGCACGTTTGCTGGAGATGAATCCGAATTCCTCTCTAATGACGAAATCGCAGAGAGGGACACAGCAAAGGATTCCCAACCCCCCCGGAATTGCCCTCTGCAAGCACCCACCACCTCTATCTCCAGGTAGCAGGTGCTTCCCACTCATATCCCCCATGCCCTTACGGCTCTGGCGCCTTCACCCAACTTCCAGGCACCAGCACCTGTCGTTAACTGGCGGATTTCTCTGCCTCCCAAGCCCCCTTTGCCTGACAACAGGATAGGCCGGAAGTGCCAGAGGGGCCCTCAAGCGAAGACTGACAGGGGTTGGCATTTAGACTTGGCTCTCTTGCCCCTTGGGTGGGATAGATCTCGCGGGGTCCCGGAGCCTCCCCCAGGATGAAAGGTAACTGGCTTGCTAAGGTGCCCTCCTTCTCCTGCCTCCGCTCCCCTGTCCCCTCCCTGCCCCTCCAAACAGATCACGTGTGCCGGAATCCTCATTGCAGAGGCTCTAAGCATTGCAACTGGGACGCCATGTGTGCAAAGAATCTCAAATCCGGGGCACAGTCTGAGGGCCGGGGAGGCTGGGGGTGACTTCCTTCTCAGGACAAGGTGGCCCAGGGGGCTGGCACAGCCCGGTGATCCGGTAGGGAGAAGACTGTACCCAAGAAAGGCAGGACGCAGTGGGGGCCGGGGAGGGAAGGGGGCACCAAAGGATGAAGGACCAGATGCGTCTGTGCACACAAGACCCTGGGCGAGAGAACGAGCCAGCAGGCTTGTGAAGTGGCTTGGGGCAGCCACGCAGCTGAGAAGTCCTTTTTTCTTCAGCAGGCTTCATGCCCAGTGTGGAGCCCAACACGGGGCTCAAACTCACGACCCCGATATCAAGAGTCGGATGCTTAACGGGCTGAGCCCCCCAGGCGCCCCCCCCCCCCCAAGCTGGGAAACTCTTGCACAAGCAGGGCCAAGAGTCTCAGTCTGACCCTGGGCTTGATTCTCTCACTCCCAAGGCACAGCCCAGCTGAGGGGATCGGTCTGTTCCCTGTGTGCAGCCGGGCCGGTTCTAGGATGGGGGAAGCTCAAGGCCAGGCGGGCCGCCTGCCACATCTCCACCCGGTACCCACGCCACCCCCACCTCCTCTGGGAAAAACTTTCAAAGGCCACTCTTGCCCTCCCCACAGCCCCAAAGCAACGGAGTTCCTAGAATCACCGCACGGGCACAGGGAAACACTGACTCTGTTTTTTCTTTGATTCCGTTTTTTTAAGATCCCAGAAGCTTCTGATTCCTCCCTGGGGACACATGCACAGAAACCACGTCTGACCACCCACAGCCCTGCCAGGACATTTGGTCAGCGTTAGTGACGTGCAGGCACCAGCAGGGGAGTTCCAACGCCTTATGTCCCGTGGCACACTGAGAATCCTTCCGCACGCTCCTACAGATGTCACACGGGGATGGGCGGTGGCCACCAAGGAACAGAGGGCTTGTGTGTCCGAGTTCAGCGCCCTCCCCCACCCCCACAGAACAAGGCCACGGGCTCCCACAGGTGGGAGCCAGGTCGGGCCTGGCAATCCACTACCAGAACAATGACCCCTGCTTTCAGCCTCCAGAAAAAAAAGCAAAGCAAAAAAAAAAACAAAACAAAACAAAAAAAAAACAAATCCTCCCTGCTTTCAGACGGCTCTCGCCTTCACTGCCACACCAGAGTGGAGGACGGGGTGCACAGACCGGCCGAGGTGAGGGGAGAGCTCCCCTGGGCCAGCTCTGAGCATGATGGCTCAGGAGGAATGTTCCAGAAACAAGGAGAGAGGACAGAGCCTCCATGTCAAGGATGCGGCTGGGGGAAAGGGGATCCCAGCAGCCTGAAGGCCTAGGGTGACATTCCCCAGGCAGAGGCCACGGGCTCCCCCAATGTCTCCCCCAGAGCTGGAAATGCCCCAGAGGCCCACTCTGGGGTGATGGCTCAGAAACACAGAAAGGGCCTGAGGTCCCCCGTGCTGGCACCGCAGTTGGCTCTTCCAGGGCCCCCACGAGAACAGCCCAGTTGTGGGTCCTCCGCCCCAGTCCTGAGCTCAGCCCCACCAGGGAGGGCATGCCAGCCTCACGCTGCGGACCGAGGAACTGCCCCCGTGTCCTCGGCGCTCAGGGCCCAGGGCGTCTGGCCCCACAGGCCCCACCGCCGCCGCTCGGGCTGGATCCTGGCTTCTCCACACAGGGGTGGCCAGCCGGGCCGTGGTGCAGGTGAGCGCCCCGCCCCGTAGTGCAGGGGTGACCCGGGGCCAGCTCACCAGCCTTTCCTCCCCCAGCAGCGGAAGCGGTTTCCACTCTGCCTCACCAGCACATCTAAGAGAGGCAGTGGCTTCCACATCCTTGGGAAACGCAGGCGAGCCCAGTCTCCCCGGATGGAGGACCCAGGCACCATTCTCCGCAGTGTGGTCATGTCTTCGGGTATTTCCGGTCTCGCCCGCCCAGGCCATCAGTTCTGGAAGAACGGGACCCTGCTCAGGGCTGCTGCATTTGAACGGGGGCCTGACACCCTGCTCTCAGGGAGAAGTGTGTCCTTCCAGGCGACTCGAGCAAATGTCCAGGGCATCTAGTGGCGTCTAGAACACTGCTCAGCACACACGAGGCCCTCAATGAATGCCATATGCGGAAAGACGGAAGAGAGGCAGGGTGGCAGACAGAGAGGGAAGGAGGGAGGGGGTCTGACAAGCAGAGAAATCCAGCAGGAATCACCTGCATTTTGTTTGTGGGGATGGGATGCCTCAAGTCACAGGATGCCAGTCAATCTAGCAAAAGTACAAGTTTATTCTGGATGTCCCTCCCCCGCTCAAAGCCCTTCCATGGCTCCCTACTACGCATGGTCCAAATTCCTCTGCAGGGCATTCAAGGTTCCCTACAGCCGTTCAAAACTCCCTTTCCAACTGCAGCTTCCCTCCTACCCTTTTGTGTGAAGCCTCCCCTCCAGCAGATGCTCTGGTCCCTACCCTGCACGTGCACCCTTGCATCCTCGCCCCCAGACCTCTGCTCACATCCCCTTCTCAGGACCCTCCCCCACATGTCCCGCCTTCAAGAAACCCTCCTGAGTGGCACCTACCCCTGGAACTTTCCGTCACTTCCCTAAGGCTTTCACTTGGCACTTCTCGAAACACTTCCTGTTCCCCCATGGGCAGCTCAAAAGGACAATGAGTGACCAGGTGACTCCAGATGCAGCCCAGAGGAGGAGGCCCCGGGAAGGGATGACCGGAGGAGTGCTCCCTGTTTCTGAAGAGCCAGAGCTCCGACCCCATCCACTGGTGAGTATCTACAGGTTCCCAGAGCCCCTAAGGTGTCCCCCTCCTGTCAACTGGCTGAAGAGAGGTGGACATTTTTATTTGGCCTGCCCAGCACCACCTGGGGCCCATTCTCCCATGCACAGTCCTTACGGTCAGGGAGGCTGACCCTCCCCAGACCGCCAGGTGTCCATAACAGCACATGGTCTGGTCACGGTGACTGGCGCACAGGGCGAAGGGCGTCCAAGGCAGGACGAGGAGAAGATGCCCTGGACTTTTGCTAGAGTCACCTGGAAGGAGACACTTCTCCGTGAAAGCAGGCTGTCGGGCCCACGTACACCCACAGCAGCTCCTGGCAGCCAGTGATTAGAAGATGCCTGCATGGCGACCGAGGGGAAAGCCAACCAAGAGCGTGCAGACTTTGTCCCAAAGACATCCCTGGAACCTCAAGTTCAGCTGGCTGTGGCTTCCCAGTTATGGAAGCCGAGAACTCCATGTAGCTTTGGAGGGTCTGAGTGGGTTTCTGTCACTTGCAATTGAGTGACTTGGTTTCCATCAGAGAAGAGCCATCCTTTCAGGCCTAGGTCTTCCTAGATCCTCGTATATCGCAAATGTCCCTCTTGGGGTTCCGTTTAAGCTGGCTGCCCATCCTCCACGGGCCTGAAGGGGAGCACAGGGTTGGGGAGAGGGGTTCCTGGGACTCTGGAGCCACAGGCTGGGACTCACTGAGGACAGGGTGAAGCCATGGGGTCGAGGGAGGGAAGACAGTGGAGGGAAGGAGGAAACGGGGGACTCTGGGCCAGGACGGCGAAGGTGGGAGGGTGCACCCGATGACTGCCACTCCTGCCACACAGCTGGGTATGCCCCCCCACCGCCCCGCCCCAGGAGCTGCAACCTGCCTGACACCCACCCTGTGCAGATGCTGTTCCGAAGGGGGCTTGGGACAGCGCTCACAGGTTGGGGACCCCAAGCGTGAGCTGGGAACACCACTGATTCGCTAAGGCCCACCCACCCTGGGCACCGCACCCCTGGCGCTGGCTTGGGTGCCCCAGATCTGCTTCTTACCGGACCTGTCGCACACTCACTGTGCGGCCTTGACAAAACATTCCCCTCTCTGGGCCTCAGTGGGCCTCATGGCCCCTGAGGCTCCTCCCTCACAAAAGCACAGAAGAATCTAGCCCTCTCCAGCCGAGGGCATCACCGAGCCCTGAGCCCTGGCCCTTCCCAGCAAAGCATTTGATTTCAAGCAGGACAGGGCCGGGCACCTCCCCGCCGCCCCCCGGGACTCATCTACCTGGAGAAGCAGGTGGGCCTGGCGGGGCACCCTGGCTCGCAGGCTGGCCATCTCTCCCAGCCCTGCCTGACCCCGGCAGCGCCTGCCGCTGCAGGGCCCACAATGCCTGCCACAATCAATTATTCAGAGTCCGAGGGAGGACGGGATCTGGTGATAAAGGACTGGAAGTTAGCTGGAGGCTGGTGCTCTTTCTAAAGTGATTTACTCAGCTCCCTCCAAACTCACACCCTTAATGTAATTATTTACTTTGTCATTAAACACCCTCCTTCCACTCCAATTATTTTTAGAGCTTCTGGAGCCTATAGAATTGGCTGGGGAGGCTGCTCATTGGCCAGGGGAGCTGGGTCCTCCCTGAGGGGCAGCATCGCTCACGCAGCCTGGGGACTCCTGGGGACTCACACTGGGGTTGCAGGCCTCACCCAGGCCTGCACCTGGTCATCCCTAACTCCCCCCTCTCTTCTTCCCTCCCTCCCTTCCCTCCTCCTTCCTTGCTCCCTCCCTCCCTTCCTTTTTAAAACGGAGATATAATTCACATACCATAAAATTCACCCTTTGGAAGGATACAATTCAGTGGTTTTAACTATATCCACAGGGTTGTGCAACCATCACCACAATCTAATTCCAGAACACATCATCACCCAAAAAGGAACTCCATATCCATTAGCAATCTCTCCCCGTTCCCTCCTCCCTTCTACTTTCCGCCTCTAGAGAGTTGCCCGCTCAGACAGTGACACAAATGGAGTCATACAATATGGGTCATCAAGGTTCGTACATGCTGAAGCACGAGTCAGTATTTCCTTCCTTTTTACAGCTGAATAATATTCCATACGCACGAGAATATACTACATTTTGTTCATCCGTTAGCTAACGGACTTCTGGGTTATTTCCATTTGGGGGGCTTTTCTGAATCATGTCACTGTGAACATCAGTATACAGGTTTCGGTGTGCTGTCTCCAGTTCTCCGGGGTCTGTCTACCTAAGAACGGATCACTGTCTCCTCCAGCCCTCCTCTCCATCCCATCCTAGGCTCAGAGCTGGGACAGCTGGGGCCTGGAAGGTCAGCGCTGCTGCGGGCGGCTGGAAAGTTCCGCACTGCTCTGGCCGCTAATGATACAGCCAGGAGCTGCCCCCGGCCCGCTCAGGCAGGCGATGCCACTATCCCGTCGCCCACAAGCCAGGCCCTCATGCCCCACACAGACGGCCAGATGAGCGTCATCACCCCCATTTCGCAGATGAGGCAAGGACAGCCCATGTTCATACGTGGGTGTGAACCCACGCCTGCCTGTCTCTAACTGAAGGTCCCCGTTGCTTTCCTTGTCCCCAACACGGCCAGGAGAGATGTGACCGGTGTGTAGACTCAGGGGTCCTACCTGTGTCCAGCCTCAGAACTTGCAGAGGTAGCAAAGTGCATGTTCGTCAGTCTGTACCTCCCTTTCTGACCTTTGTCTCGTGAGTCAGCTCTCTCAGCCCCAGGTACCCCAATACCCTCAGGCTGTCACTGGGCAGAGGCCTGGCACCTGGTAACCCAGGTCACACAGGGGGATCTAGGACAACATGGGCCTCTGCACAAACTTGCAGGCAAGGTGACAGCGGAAGGGTCAATTTCAGGCACTCGGCTGGGACGTGGTCTCCTGCCTTCACCACCATCACACCATGCAGGACCCCTGGCTCTGCCATGCATGAGGCTTCCCCCTGAATGTTCCTTCATTTCCAGAATGGCGGGAATTGAGGAAGGTGTAAAGTCTGTGCCTGATGTCCTCTGCCCAGCACCACCCAAAACCCAAACCCTCCTCTCAAATGTGACTACTCACACTGGGATAGAAATCAGACCCAGAAATGACCCTCCTCAGACCAGAGGCCTTGCTGCCCGGCGTGAGGGTTTCACACTTCCCAGTCCCCACAAATACAAGCTGATAATCCATGCGCACTGGGGAGCAGGGCCAGCCAGGACAGTCTCAGGGAAAGAGCCAAAGGCAGTTTCTCAAGACAGAGCCCCTCCAGCCTCCTCTTCCCTGCCTGTCCAAGAGGAAAGACCAGCTGAGCCTGCAGTGGGGTCCAAACAAGCCATGTGCACCCAGAGCCGGGCTGGATTGGGCCTCCAGCATCCACACGTGGTTATGCAGCAGCCAGAGGACAGACTGGGGGCTCCTGAACATGATATCCCAGGGTTCCCCAGTCCCAAGACAGCAGCTTATGCTGGGGCTGAGGTGTGCAGGCAGTCTTTGCCCAAGGGGCTGACAGACCCACTCTCAGATCCCAGGACCTTTGCACGTGCTGCTCCTTGGGCTAGAAGGCCGATATCCCCCTCGTACATCACGGGCAAGCTGCTACTCCTTGTGAAGATTCTGTTCACATACCTGTGTGTTCATTCACTCTCAAATGTTTATCGGATGCATATGTTGCTACTCTCAGAAATAGTTCTAGAATAATCATAATAACGGCAAAAACAATAATACTGAAAGCAACAGTTACTATATACAGAATGCCTACTATATGCCAGGTACTATCCAAGCAATTTATGCTGGTTATCTGTAATCCTGGCCCTCAAAAGATAAGTGTGCTGTCCACTTCTAAGGTGAAGCCACTGGGGTTCAGATCAGCAAAGGATACACAACCGGGAAGCAACGGAGCAAGGATTCAAACCTCGTCTGTCCAAGCCTGAGCTTCAGCCCCCAGACCATGCCGGCCACCCGAGCTGGTGGTCCCATGCGCCATTCCTTGTGGCTTGCCCTGAATCCCGCCACACTTTGTAACACCACTTTAGTAACCTCTCCCCAACCATCTGATCTGAGAGTGCGGCTGACCCCCCTAGGGCCTCGAGGCAGAGAGGGCACGTGGCTGGCTGCAGGCAGCGGACTTAGCAGGGCCCTACTCAGACATTAGAGACTTTCCAGGTCCCCCTCCTGAAATACTCTGATCACTCCATACATCAGGTAAGGGGCCACATCAGTGTTACAAGTGGGGGTGTCTGGTTTCTCCATAGGGCCACAGCCCCTGGGGAAAGGGACGATGGCCCCTCCTTCTTGGATGCCTCCCCCCACCTCACCCGTCCCTGCCCCCTCTGCTGTTGGCACAGGCTTCAGAAAGGGCAGCAGTCCATTTCCTTCTCAGTGAGCAGAGGTCACCAACTCACACACACCAGCCAGAAACACACAGTGAGGGTCTGAAGTGGAAATGCGTGTGCGCCAGCCTCTACAACCCAGGGGGAGAGGCCAGGCGGTCCATCAAGAAGGCTTCTAGAACACAGATGCATTGCTTTGCCCTCCTTTGCCCGTTAGTGCGCATTCAGAGGCTCCAACACGGCCACAGGACCTCGGCTCGCAAGGTCGAGTGGCCACATAACCACTAGGAGCCCCAGACACTGCTGGGCCTCCCTTCTGAGCAGTCCTTCCCTCATCCCACTGTCCGTCCCTGCCATGCCTGGCTGCCGGACCCAGGGACCTCCTCCTGGACCCCTGTCTCCAGCTTCCGGCTGCAGGTAGCGCTTTTGAGCAGACACTGACAATCTGATGTGGCAGGGGTCTGCCTTAAACCTCTGGGACTGGTTCCCTGAGGCCTGGGGGTGAGGGGAGAGTCTAGGCACCCCGCCTGTCACTGAAGCAGGAGCCCCTCTCAGGCCACCCCCTGAGTACCCCAGCTTACAGCCACACGGGTCAGACGCTGATTCCCAAGCCCCTGCACTCCCAAGGGGCCGCTCAGCTGCCCTGACACCCACCCTTTCCTCTTTTCGCCTGGTGAGACCTACACATCCTTACAGGCCTAGCTCTGATGCTGCCTCCCCAAGAAGCTTCCTGGGCGGGATGGGTCACATCTGCCCAGTGTCCCCATAGCGCTCTGTTCTCTGTCCCCTGATGCCTTCAATTGGGTGCTCCTGGAGGGCAGAGGCAGAGTCTCTGCATCACCACGTCTCTGACGGGTGTTCCGGAACCATCTGCGGGACGCACACAAGCGCTCAGGGAACCCAGAGGCACCCGGGCCGCTTCCGGAAGGCCACGGGTCCCCCTTCTCTTTCGGGTATCCCGCTTCCGCCCCAAACACCAGGCCTGACTTCATTATCTTCAAAATGTTCCCAAGATCAGAGGCAGGGAGACCTGGCCACAAACATAAAATAAATTATCCCCCCACACCAATGATAAATGGTCCTATTAGCAAACCAGATTGTTAAACTCCGATATAACAGAACGCAGGAAACCGGGGCCCATCCATTCTCCCTCTGGCGCATACTGAGTTGTAAATAGGTTATTTTGTGTGTAAATAACACATTAAAACACAGCATTAGCTGTGTCTTTTGATAGAGAGGAAATTGTTACAAATAAATAATTCCGGACAGGAATGTAAAATAAGCCAGATTTAATAGTGCATGCCTGGTGCAGCCGTGTTAAACATGACTAAAATGATAAACCCCAGAATATACTAATAGTAAACTATGCACTGACATCAAAGTAATGAGGCTGTATTTTTACCAAGCTTTAGAAATGCTAAAATTAGTTTTGACAGAACCAAACGTCAGAAAAATGTCTCCAACATAAACACCATCAATTCGGGAAGCCGGGGTTTGGGACAGGACCGGGGGGCAGGGCAGGGAGCAGCTGTGTCCCATCCCATTGGTGATACCCGGTGAATCGATTTCCGGTCCCAGCGGTGTCACTAGACGAGTTTGTGCTTCGTGTCTCTGGACCTTGGCTTCCACATGTCTAAAAGGAACAGATTTGAACTATATGATCTCTCAAGCTTCTCCAAGTTCTATAATCGGAAAGGACTTTGAAGCTTTCCCCAACTCTGCAATAGTTAAAACACGCACAGTGAACCACAAGAGATGAGGCCACGTTTGCCAAGGGCCCAGGGGGGAAACAGGAGCCGGAGCCACCAGTGCGGCCCTCAGGCACTTTCCTTCTCTGTGAGCAGAGGTCACCAACTCACACGCGCCAGCCAGAAACACACAGGGCGGGTCTGAAGCAGAAATGCGTGTGCGCCAGCCTCTACAACCCAGGGGGAGAGGCCAGGAGGTCCGTCCAGAAGGCTTCCAGAGCACAGGCCCTGCGCTGGGCCTCGAACGCTGACGTGAGATATGGCGGGGGCGGCCATGTTGGGGCTAATGGGGGCATCTGCTCTGATGCTGGACGGCAGCTGTTTTGAGTGACGTTTAGAGCGGCCTTTAGAGGACGGGGTCCGGGATATGCCAAAGGAATGGGCATTCAGACTCATGTCACTAATGTTTACTCTGTCAGTGCCGGGCCCTCTGATAGCCGCTCTGCAAACGCTCTCCCATTTCTCCTCGTCGGAGCCAGATGTGGTTATCAGTATTACCCCCAACTGATGGCCTTGGGAAAAGCTAGCCGGCTTGCTCCAGACACCCATCTGGCAGTGGGGAGCAGGAAACAGCCCAGGTCCTTCCTACCACACTCCACTGAGGGCCAGAAGAAGCCTCCAACCCTCCCCTCTGCCCCAGGGGCCCCGGCCCTCCGGCACAGCCCTGGCACACGAGACCTCACTGGCCAGGGCATCGTGAGTCCCTCAGAGCTCCCCGGAAAAAGCCCGGGCGGTCGGACTGCGTCCCGCTCCCTGGGTGGACAGAGCTGTCAGCGAGGACCGAGCTCTGCTCTCGGAAAAAGTCTGATGGGAACTGGCTGTTCCATGTGACTGGGCCATTAAAACAAGCTCAGCCGCAGCACCAACGGCCATCCTGAAAATCACTTAAATAAGAATAATTGCCCATTTAGTCACACCTGAGTGCATCCTCCAGCCCAAGGCGAAAGTGTGTGGCCCCCGCAGAGCAGTTCGGGTAGGCCGGGAAGGCTGGGCCCGCTCGGCAAGTTCCAGAGGGCCTCAGGTGGGGGAGCCGGGGCCAAGGAGCAGGCCAGCCCAACTGACCCTGGTCTCCCAAGGGCCTTGGCGACCTGAGAGGGAGGAGGCCACAACAGCCGACCGGCACACACTTGGCATAACGTCGTCAGACGCCGCTCACTCAGCAACCGTTTGTCGGCCGTCTGCCTTGCTGGGCCGGGGGCGCAATGGTGACCAACCAACGCCCTGCCCGTAGGGCATCCTAGCGGGAGGGCAAGAGGCAGAGAGAGGGCAGAGACACCAGGGTCTCGGAGGTACTTATCAAGGACGGGGCTCCAGGTGACTTGGGTACATTTCCTCACCCTGGGCGCCTCAGCCAGAATGCTCACCACCTGATTCCCTTGCAGACTATGGTATTGGCGCGGCATTCCGGGACTGGCGGGGATGTGTCACCGCTGAGCAAAAAGGTGCCTGGAAGCAACTTTCAAAGAAGCCAACAGGGCCGGTGGACAAGATGAAGGGGTGGCCAGTGCAGTCGGAGGCACAGAGGCCCCCCCGCAGCAAGGAGCGATGTGCTGGGAGCCGCACCGTAACACGCAGGGCACAATGCTGCCCGCGCTGACCGGCGGCACCCGGTTAGTGCCCCACCTCCAGGGATACACTCCATGCCTTGGGACCAACCGCATCCAAAGGCTTGGGAAGCCTGCTACACATACACATGCCCGGGGCTCCAGCCTGGGAGGTTCCGTTTCAGCAGGTCTGGAGTGTCCTGGGAATCCGCATTTATGACAGGTGTATCGCAGGATTCTGAGGCATGGCCAGTTTGGGCAACCTCTGGTCTGATCCCACCCTCCAGCGTACAGGGGAGAAGGCTGAGTTAGCAAGGCCAGGGACCCACTAAGGTCGTCTACCCACGACAGCCTGTGATAGTGAAGCAAAGCAGGACAGAAACTCAGGCCTGATTTCCAGCCCAGGGCTCCCTCCACCACTCTCAAGCAGGAAGACAACAGAAATCTGGTCTTCCTACAACCTGTCCGGCCTCAACAAGTCAACTAGCAAGAGTCGCCAGTGAAGGGGAGACTTTCTAAGTCAGGCGGAGCCTGCAGGCCTAGAAAAGGAAAACTGGTGATAGTTAACAAGGCAGAGACTGAACCGGGATCTCCACAAAGAGCGAACTTAGCGCCTGGCATTTTATGTTGCTAACGCAAGTAATTCTCACAACACCGTGATGTGGGTGCCATTATTGTGTCCATTTTACAGATGAGCAAACTGAGACACAGACCTGCCCAAGGTGAGCAGAGCTGGGCCTTACCCAGGTGGTATGGCTGCAGAGTCTGAGCTGTTTCTTAAGGCTATGCCGCACCACCTGTGAGGTACCCCATGCCAGGCAGGTGTGAGCACATCGTGTCTCCCACAATGTTTGTTCAGCAGCTCCGCTGTGTGACTCCCACTTTACATATGGAAAGTCACACTACGCCTCACGCAGCTAGAACACAGAGGGCCCTACAAGTGCATCAGAATCCCCACAGCTCGCTGGGCCCCACTCCCGGAACACTGCTCCAGGAGGCCTAGGGTGGGGTCCAACTCCCAGGGATGCTGATGCCGCTCGTGGGGGACCTCAGTGGGGGGACCCTGGCCCAGCACACAGTGGGCACTCTGCAACAGTTAGGTGTTAGCCACTGTAGGCGCCTCGCAGAATTTCTAAAGCCCGTCTGGCTGTTTGATCTCAGGGACTTAGCAAAGCTCTCGGACAGAGACCCGGCTCCAAGGTTTATGGCTCCAGACTTTCCGATCGTCCCAGCCCAGAGGCCTGAAGTGGCTGGGTCCCTGGGGCTCAGCTGAGGCACACAGACAGGTCCAGAAATATTTTTGGAAAGAAAATCCACTGCCGAGGAGGAAAATGCGACAGCATTTGGGCAGTTTCGGCGTAAAGCAATGAAAAACATCTGAATCAAATTGCCTTTAAAATTACGCCATTTTAAAAATTAAAGGGGGAAAAAAGCTCTGGGCCAAAATGGGTTTTTTAAAGATTTATGGCCTCCAAAGTGTTAGCACCACAGCTAAAGTCGCCAGGAGAGGACCTGCCAGGAGAGGACCCGCCAGCCTCGGCTTCTGCCGTCTGCTCTCCGGAGCTGCTCCCGCCAGACAGGTGATTCACTGAAACCTTCCCCCAGTCTGACCACAGTGCTGCTTCCTCTCTGCTACTGTCCTGTTCCGCGGGCTCAGAGAGGTTGCAACTCTGAGTGGAAACGCCCAGCCCCCAGCACGTCCAGCCTCGTGACACTCCAGGAGGTCAAGCAACAGAGGCCAGTCAAGCCACGTGACTTTTCGGGGCCCTCCGCAAATAAGTCACAGCCTCGAATCTCAAAGTCACAAAGAGCAGGTGCCGTTAGCCTCTTGGACAGATGTGTGACTTTCCGCAGCTGGGGCGGAGGCTGGACGATTACCACACGGTATCAGTGGGCTGGGCTTTAAGGCCCACGTCACCCACAAAGAGTCTAAAATCACAGTCTGAAAGCAAATACCAAAAAATGGCCTCTCACCACGTGACAGGGAAAGAGCCGGAGCCTCTGATCCCGCCCTCTGTTACAGCAGCTGGTGGCCTTGGGCAAGTCCCTTCCCTGCCTCATCGCTGTCTCTTTTATAAAATAGAGCCTTCAAGCGCTCAGGAAACAGACGTGCCTGCCACTCTAGCCTGGTACCCAGCAGCTCCGTGTGCTGGGAGAGGGTCAACAAGAGGCTGTGGTAGAAGACAGCGGGGGCAGGCGGCCCTGATGTGTAGCGTTTGCCCATTTTCCTCCCGCAACTCTTCCCACTACGGCCAACTTTTAGTTACGAACTGAAGGTCGAGGACGGCAGGATTGGAAGATGTCTACACTCCACTCCCACAAGTCAGCAGCGGCTGGCTCCAGCACACCCCGGCTTTCAGAGGGAGTTACATTCGAATAGAAGGTTCTAAAAGGCTGACGGTCCCTAAGAACCACAGGGATGAGCTTCCCCTATGCATCATCCATCACCCTGAGTCCCAACATCTGGACGGCCGTTGCTAACGGTACTTCCGGGGAGTCTAAAGTTGTGAGAGACGTAAGACAGAATTTGCATCCTGCTTTTTCTCGCTGTTGGAACGCAGTCACACCTCCCCACGTTACTGTAAAGTCTCCTGATGCACGTTTTCAGTGGCCACATAATGTTTTATTCAATAAACGTTCCATAGTTTGATTAATCAATCTCCTATCATCGAACACACAAGCTTACTGTTTCGTGGCTTATTACACGGTGGTCCAGAGGATGGCTGAGTCTTGTCTGAGGATGTCAGGAGCCCTGTGGTGAGCAACACAGGGACAGCCTACAAACTGGCAGGGCTGCAAGGTGTCCAGCTGGGGCGGGCAGCCTGTAGTTCAGGCCAGCTCCTGACCCTCAATCCCATCCCCTCGTCCCACCACCAATTCCAGGGCCTTCACCCCCACCACTGGAATTGTATGGCTTTGGCTCTAAGAGGGAACACACCTGTAGGTAGAAAGATTTCATTTCCACATTATTTTTCCACGGTGAAAAGCTGGAAACAGCCTAAGTGTTCAAAGGCAGGAGATCGTCACGAGATCATGAAGACTTTGGGTGACATCTGCCAAATGTTATCTGAACGTCCACCTCACGACACAGACTGGGAAAACAGGGCCCAGAGAGGAAAATGACATGGCCCCCAGGGATGTGGCAATTAGGACCCAGGCCAGCCCCCTCTGGGCTGCACCACTGGGCCTCCCTCACCCTGTCCTTGGAACACAGCCTCAAAGTCCAGGGCACCCATTCCATGATACCCCTGGCCTTGCCCCATGCAGGCTCCTGCCTGACTCTTGGAGGGCCCTCCCCCACAAACTGTGCACACAGGGCCACGGGGAGCAGGAGCAGTGAAGAGGCTCCCCAGGGTCAGCTGCACCTGACCGGAGACTCGTTGCAATGACAGGTCGCAGCCAGCTCCGCTGGAACCGCATCAGCCAGTAGCTGCTCCGGGCTCAGGGAATGAGGGGATGGGGGCCTGCAGGAGTGGGTAGGGCCAGCATCCTAGGGGGCCGGTGCAGGTGGGGTAGAGCAGGGTTGGATGCCTCCGAGGAACCACTGCACCCCAAGCTATCTGCCCGTTGCCCATCCCCCCAGCATCGAGATCCCCTCAGGCATCTGCCATTATTGCACATTGGTGACAATGAGGTCTGACGCTAGAGGGGCTTCCCCCCAATTACATCTCAATCACTGTGTAATTACTGCTTAAGTCTGTTCTCTGCTACTATGGCATGGCCGTAAATCTTGCCATGTGGTAGTTCATGACCCACTCACAGCTCAGGAGAAATAGACCCAGACCGTGGGGAGAACAGAGGCCCCGGGGCAGGCCAGAGATGCACGGAGGCCCAGGCTTGCCAGGGCTCACTGAGGCCTCGGAGACCCATGGATCTGTCCCTTAGGCAGAGGGACAGCTTGAGCAGTCACCACGGGGTAGGGGAAGCCTGACCCCAGGGAAGGAACAGATCACATGCAGACACGGCCAGGCCCAGGACAAGCCAGCCCTGTGACCAGGCAGCCTGGCCTCCCAGCCAGCCAGACTCCTACCCTCAGCCTCCCCTCCTCTGCTGACACCACCCTGTTGGAGGGCAGGGTGTCCACCTGGGGCTTTGGCTCCTACCTCCACCCCAGCTGGTCGCACAAGAAGGGCCTGGACAGCCAGTCTCCAAGAGGGACAGGAGGCGAGGGGCATCACCCAGGTAGGGAGGCCAAAGGCTGGCCTCGGGTCTCCCCCTCCTTCCTGACTTGGGCCACACATCCTAATAACGACCTCCAACTTAGAATCATGAACAAAAATAAAACTAAATGTAGTAACCACACCCCGGAGGTCCTCTAGTTCACTCTTGAAACCACCAACTCCTTCCTTCCCGTCTGAGGGTCTCCCCAAGTCCCTGGGCTCCAGCCCCCAGCTACGCCCAGCGCGGGTCACGGACCAGGAGCACCAGCATCACCTGAGTTCTGGAGAGAAACGCAGAAACTCAGCCCTGCCCGACTTGCTAAACTGGGCTCTGCACTTCAGCAAGCCGCCCCCCACCCCCACCCCCGCCATGCGTGTGCGCATCAAAGTGTGAGAGGCACTGCCCATGCCTGCACGACCACCCCGCGGAGGCAAATCTGTGCCTGAGCGGCAAGCAATAGGCCATGACTAAATGCACTTGAATAAAAAAGGGAAAGAGAAGAAATCTAAGACTCTCCACTCCTCCGAGACAGAAATAGTTTTGTGGCCTCCAGATGGACTGCGCGCACACAAGGGGAGGTCTCGCCTTCCCGCCAAACTTTCCCGACGGGATGCTGGCACGGACCAGTGGAAACCAGAGAGCATTTCTCTCCGGGGCAGTAAATGAGAGGCTGAGGCTTGTGGAGTTCTTCTGTTATAATTAAGTTGGCCAGAAATTCACCTAAGGATACTAAATTCTGTACCTGACCCTCTAATTACAGCCAGAGGGATCAGGAGACAATTACTTTCCAAAATAGTCCTTGGCAGGCCAGAGGCCCGAGGCTGTGTCTCTGGAACATCTCAAACGTGCCAACCGAACGCTCCCAGCGCCGCTCAGCAGACTGAGGGCGGCCGGATCCCCGAGAAACCTGCAGGCGAACGTCAAGGGGCCCGGGATCCCCGGGAGCAGGGGCGCCCTCCTCTTCGCCCCCCATAAACCCAGCATGCCTGCCTGGTGACATCGGCCACCGGCCTAATTAAATCCTAACGGGCTAATGAAAAACACCCCTGCTGCCCGCCGAGTGTGAAGAACACATATTACCTCCTTGGGCAGCCACCGCTGCCGCGGCCGCCGTGGCCACCGCGAGAGCAGAGGCCTTCCTGCCCGGGTCGGGGAAAGCGACACCCTCCAGGCTCCCACTTTTGGCGTCTTTCTTCTCCGTGGCCGTGACTGAGGCGGACGTCTCCATCTTAGCCGCTCATGGTCCTGGGTGACAGCCCTTGAAGAAAAAGACAAAGACGCTCAGCACCACCGACTGCCCCTAGACCCAGCCGGGAAACGCCGACCCAGATTCACGGCCGCCGCACGCTATGAAAGCTTAATTCTCTCATAATTGGGAAGGAGGGTTTAATTAATTTCGAGAATTATTAGTTCTGAGACTCATCTGGTCTTTTGAACGACCTCGTGGACAACAGCCGAGCATCTGCGTTGCCTTCGACCCCAGATTTTTAAAAATCTGGGCAGCAAGTTCTACTTTGAGAAATGAAGTCAGGGGCAATGACCGCCAACTGGGCATCACAGGAAAATGAAAACAGAGTAACAATTCCTGAGTGGTCCTCAAAGAAAAGCCCTCTTTTAAAAAAAAATTTTTTTTTTAAGTTTATTTATTCTTGAGAGAGAGAGAGAGAGTGCGAGCAGGGGAGGGGGAGAGAGAGGGGGAGACACAGAATCCGAAGCAGGCTCGAGGCTCTGAGTTGTCAGCACAGAGCCCGATGTGGGGGCTCGAACTCACAAACCACGAGATCATGACCTGAGCCGAAGCCGGATGCTTAACCGACTGAGCCACCCAAGCGCCCCAGAAAAGCCTTCGTTTTTCCTGTTCCTTCCCTGCTCACCAGGATCCATCTCTCGTGTACTTGTGTATATGTGTATTCATTCATTCATTCATTCATTCATTCAAACATTTTTTTCACCATTTATGCACTAGCACATATTCGGCCAACATAGTTTTCAGCCCCTATTATGTATCAGGCATTCTGTCTGGTGCTGAAGGTACAGTCCACGGAGTTTACATTCTACCTGGCAGAGACATGGTATATGGGCCGGGGGGGCGGGGAGAGGTGGAATAAACGTATATTTAGCTTCAGTTAGTGAGAGGTAGTGTCAATAAAGCAAGCAAAGTGGAAGGACAGAGCAGGGCAGAGAGGCAGAGGGCCCGCCGCCTTCGTCTCTGAGGTTGGAACGGGGTGCCACGTGAATCTGCCATGGAAGCCCACGGCAGCCAGAGGGCAGAGGCAGGAGCCACAAAGCTGGATGGGCAGAGGCTGGCTCGTCTGAGGAACAGCAAGGAGAGTGCAGGCTCTGGAAGGTTTTGAGCAGATGGGGTGTATGACAGGTCTCACGGGGGTATTGGGGTCACTCTGCTGTCGTGTGAGAGCAGATCTGGGGGAAGGGGAACTACCAGAGAGGCCCAGGAAGACATGATGGTGGTCTGAGATGGTGAATGGCGGGGATCACAGACTTTCCAGGGCTTGGACCGGGATGCAGGGCACAGGTAACGCTCCCTCTGTGGCTGAGTCCCGGGTCACAAGCAAGCCTTTCACTAATATGCCTCATCGCTGGCAGAAACTGCTAATCGAGCATTTGTTTCAAGTTACAGAATAGAGACACGAGCCAATCTTCTTAGAAGAAGAGGAGTAGTGTCACAGGTGGATCAGATTTTTGGCTGATGACCTGGATGAATGAATGGCCGTGCCATTGGCTGGGATGGGGTCCCACTGGGTGAGAAGCTGGTTTGGGGCAGAGATCAGGAGCTCAGTCTGGGCCATGTTAAGTTGGAGAGCCTATTAAATCACGCAGAGGCTGTTGGAAACACAAGTTCAGAGCTCGGGGGAGAGGTAGAAGCTGGAGGGAGGAATATGACAGCCACCGCACAAGATCTCCGAGACAGAGGGTGGAAGCCAAGAAGGAAAGTTCCGGAAGAAAGTTCCAGAGCTGAAACATGGACATTCCAACATTTCCAGGAAAAGGAGAAGAAACCCGCCAAGGAGACTAAGCAGGAACTGCCAGTGGGAGAAAGGAGGAAACGACCACCAGGGGAGCGTGGGGGGGGAAGGGGGGCCGGAAGCCAAGGCAGGAGTGAAACAGCCTGAAGAGGGGGAACAATCAGCTCCCTCCTAAGCTACTGAGATGGGAGACAGTGAAGCCTGAGGGCTGACCCGTTTCGGTCGCACGTGGCGACCAGGGTCCCTGAGTGGAGGTAGGAAAAACAGGCACAAACGATTTCATCAGGAAGCTTTGCCGTAAAAGCCAAACATAACGCAACAACTGGAGAGTCCGGAGGTCCGCGGTTGCTGCGGCAGAAAGGAGGCGGGGCTGGTTCGCAGGCCGGTGGGAAGGGAATGTTCTGGTAGGGAGCCCGTGGGTCACAGCAGGGCAGAGACCAAAGGCAGTGGTCAGCTCCATCCCCGGGGGCCTCGAGGTTAAATCCACATCTTCAGGTCCAGAATTTCATCCTGTTAGATCCGCACAAAACTCTCGTGTCTAGGTGGAAAATGGGAAAAGCCCAGAACGAAGGATGTGATGTATCAGAGACGGTCCACGGTCCTGCTGGCCTGCCAGGGGAAAACAACCCGCGTCCTGGACCCCCTGGTTTTGTCTGCACACACCAGTCTGTCCCGCTTCCTCAAACTTTCAAAACTCCCTGTCAAGAAAACCCAAGGCCGATGGGGGACAGAGAAATCTCCCTGCAGATTCTGGTGAGTTACAGGGTTTCCTTTGGCCCCGAGTCTATTGGTGTCATCTGGCTATGGGAACCGCTCACCGGCGACACAGCCCGGCCCGCACCCGCTCCGCCTTCTCGGCCCCCTCAGCCTGGCCACCCGGCTGCACCAAACCCACATCTCACTGCATTCTTCCTCTGGCCAAGGCCGCGCTGAACCCCCGTGGCTTTTAGGTAAAGTCTTCCTGTAGACTCCCCTGCCCACATCTCCTTCCCACCCAGACAGGTGTGACTAGTCTAATCCTGTCTGCCACCAGGCCCCCGCTCAAGCCATGCCACCCACCCGCAGTCCTTCGCCCTTTCTCTGCGGACCCCTACTCTTCCTTCAAGATGCCACTCGGATATCAGCTCCTCTGGGAAAGCCCCCCAACCCCTCCCCAGTTCCAGTCACTTCTGCATTGGGATTTCTGCACCAACCCAGCACCCTTAGGTTGTAATCATCACCTCCAGGTCAAGCTGACACAAAGCAAACTCTCAGAAACGCCTGGCAGAGAAAATGGACCTTTGTGGCAGGAAACCACAGCTCTTTGAAATGCAAGTGGTTTTGTGAACAGCCTGGGTTTTCCTCCCCAGAAGCTCAGGTAAAGGAATATTTAGGCCCAACGTTGAAACACACCTTGAATTTGGAAGTAAGGACAAAAATAACAATAACAGCTGGAACAACAAAACTTTAATAAGCATTTAACGTGTGCCAAACACCTTACGGGAGGGATCTCATTTAATCCTCACATTTTATATAGGAAGAAACCAACACTCAGAGAAGTTGAGTAACTGGCTCTAAGACGCACGGTTAGAGGCGGCCGTGCCAGGCCTTGAGCCCAGGCTGTCTGGCCCCGAAGCCGTACCCTCAAGCACCACAGTGAGCTGTCCCTTGCATAAGGACGCAACAGTGCTAAGGGATTTACCCCGGAATCCCCTGGAAGGCATAAGGTAACCGTTGAGCCCTTCGGGTATGGGGAGCACTGTGCCAGGAGCCCAGGGGACCCAAGAAGCAAGTTTTGGCGTGGCTCCCGCCCTAGTCATGTATCCAAGGTAGTGACACCGGTGGATAGAGACCACCAGTCAAGGGTGGGCCAAAGCTGAGGCTCTTTCGGGGCTGTGTGCAAACACCGCGACTGGGCTGTGTGCCTGTCTGCTAGAGCCGTCCAGGGTAGGCGGTCGTACATTCATTCGCTAACCCTTTACTCAACACTTCTTCACTGATGACCAGCTTCATGCCTCACCTGCACTAGGCTGGGAGCTGGCAAGGCCCTGCACGACCCCTAAATGAATTAGGTGTCCTTGCCCAGGGATTGGATACTCCTCCAACGTGTCACGGTCGTGACCTGCTACACCCCCACCTGGCTTCCTGTTTGACTGTGACCTCATCCAGGGCACGGCTGGGCCTTGCATCCCTAGGTCCCCACTGAGCAGATACTCAGAACCCTTGCCGATGGGTAAGGTGGGCACAGGGAGCCAGGCCTGCGTCTGGAGGGCATGGGGCTCAGTGGACCAGAAACCAGCGGAGGACTCCGGGTGCCCACAGCATCAGCGCATGAGACCAAACCCCAGCCCCAGCCCCAGTGCCGGGCTGGCAGACCCCCGAGGCATGGATCCAACCCTATCCGAATGCAGATGGGGAGACTGAGGCCAACAAGTCAGAACCTTCGGACTTTAGCGTCAGAGATCTCAAGAAAAGAAGGAGGCTCAAGCAGGGACTGTGTCAATTTGCTAAGGGACACGAGGAGACTAGAAGAGGAGCAGAAGACTGCGGGTTTTCTTGGAGACCAGCAGCTGTAGCTCCCTGACGCCAGCCTCCTGCCCTGTTCCGCTGGCAGAGTGGGTGTCACCAACCCAGTGCTTACAGAGGGGCAAGTGAGCCCCCCGGGGCCACTTTCCACGGAGGGAAGAGGGCCAGGGCCCCGGACAGTATTGCCGCGTGAAGCCTCAGGGTGTGGGCAGCACAGGACCAGGGTGAACAGCGCGCAGGAGGAAAGGGTATTTATTGAGATTCCCGCTCTCCAGACTGCCTTCTGTGGCCCAGGAACAGATGTGCACACAGAAGCCCTGGGGTTCCACGGATGCCCAGGGGGGACCGACCCAGCCAGGGGGAGTGCAGACAGTCCCCCCCGTGCCACGGGCATGGTCTTCGGCACATCAGCCACTGCCCTCCGCTTCCCTCCCCTCCCAGGAGAGGAAGGCCGTAGACAGAGCCAAGAGGCTGCGTAAATCACGGGAATTAGCGGGATTAGCACAATTTCTGGGTAAACACCAGGCGCCCAGGGTCCCAGGCAGCCACTTTCACTCCCTGAAGCTCCTCCGAGCCTTGTCAACAAGCTCACCTGGGCCCCCAGAGGCCATCTGGGGACAGCAGCGGGGGGCTGGGAGGGGGGGCGTCCCACACCTCAGCTGGGGGGGGGGGGTGCCACGGTCTGTGCCGAAATCCCACGGGCCCCACCAAAGGCTCCACAACAGAAGGGGCTGGGAGCACAGCACTCGCCAGGGGGAGGAGGAGAGGCAACACCCCCACTGCACCTGGGGAAGTCACACTGCTCTAGCGTGTTCGAACAACTCCCCAGAGGACATGTAACCACACTGCCCAGGTTCTGCTAAGGGAAGGGGACGTGCTGGACCCGAGGCCAGGAGGAGCCCCTTTGCACTAGTCACCTGCCCTTGAGGGCCTCGGCACCTCCCGGGGGTCCTGGCAGCCCCGAGAAGCCCTGCAGGCACTCCTGGACCCTCTCCCCGAGGCTCTGATTCCACAGGTCCTGGCATAAGGTCAGGGACAAAATATGACATTCTGTAAAAAGTTCCATGGGTATTTGTGATGCACAGACAGGTTTAGAGAAACCTTCACGGGGGTGCCACTTAGAAGGTGGCTTCCAGATCATTTACAAATTATTCCAAATAATTTACAAGTTCCAGTTAATGCAAGGCTGCATGACCCCGAGGGAAAAAATACATTTTTAGCTCTGCTAACTTGGAAGCGGAAGTTGGTGTCCCTCAGGCACGGGCATGGACGAGCCACAGTGCCTCTGAGCCTGCCACCGGCACACGTCACAAATGTGTTCATGCCATGGCACAGAGCATCACCTGTGCTCACCACAGCTTAAGGTCACCATTAGACCCCAGTGACCTTGCAGCCTGAGCCGGCAAGGGAGCCCACGCATGACTATAGCACAGACGTGGCGCCTTTAACATTTGCTTATTGCTTTCAATAGCATCGGTTTCTCCCGTAACCCACCCCATGTGTTTTTATTCTCTGCGTTTTATTCTCTGCATTCTATGTTTTTACTCTATGCATCCTCATTCCGAGGAGGGGTCCGTGGCACAGAAGAGGTTAAGAACTCTCAGGGAAAGGACTAGCTTGATGAATAAATTAATAATCAGAGCAGAATGAGCGAATCACTCCGAAACCTGCAATCCCAGACACCCTCCCGCCACCTGGCTGCTTTGAACTCCTCTAACGAGTGAGTCACAGGAATTAGAGCGTCTTCCCCGGGCGAAATCAATCTCCAGGAGAGAGATGAAACCTCGCCTCCCAGCCCTCGCAGCCACCTCGGGGCCATGGGGTTCTCACCTCCTCTGATCTCGGCCGTGTGGCGTGTGCACCCAGACCCCACACACGGGGACACGCAAGGGCACACGCAGCAACCACGACCACATGCACAGCCACACGAGTGCACAAACACCCGGTCACATGTGCACAGATGATCCCATACCACACACACACGCATTCACACACACAGCCACACGCAGCACACACAGTTACATGCAGAGACACACAGACCCACACACACAAATACACCGGAGATAATAAGTACCTGCCCTGCCTTGATCGGACTTATTTTTAAGATCAAATGAGATAAAACAGGTGAAATTTCCCGAAGTGAAAGACGCACTGTCAGTGCAACAAAGATTAAAGATAACGATAATTACAAGCTCGTTATGACTCAAAAGAGACCGGCAGACTCCCCCGCCCCAGTTGTGGCCCCAAGGTCCTGAGGCCGCGTCCTGTACCCGCCCCAAGTGACCGAGAACCAGCCATTGGCTCTCCTATCACTTGGGCACTGCCATCTGGACCCAGGGAGTGCCAGTCCAAGACCACAGGGCAGAGGCCAGCCACACAACTGACTCTCCAGGTGAGAGGCATGAGGATGTGTGTGTCCTCGCAGCCCCACTGCCCCACCTGGGCCCAAACTGACACTTACTCCCCCCGTCTTGTAGGGGAAAAGGGAGTGGGGTGAGTGTTCCCCAGGACTACACCAAGCCGGGAACCCCCTGCTTGCCCTTCACAGCAGGAGATAAAATAATCCTATTTTAAAACAGGTATGCATTTTATTCTCCCAGCATGAGACGCGCGTAGGCTTGGACCAGTGCAGTCCACATCAGCTGTGTGTCTTTGGCGGTGTTACTTCCCCTCTCTGAGCCTCCGTTTCCTCCCCTGGAACACGGAGTCTCCTTCCTACCTCCCAGGGTGGTTGAGAGGACAGTCAACCTTTCCAGGATGGTTGTTAACACAAGTCACGGCAGCAGCCCCACAAACACTGGGTCCCCGGTGGGGGCTGGCCAGGCAGGGGAACCTCTGCAGGCAGGCACTCGTCTCCAAGAAGACATCACCTGCCTGCAGTGGCCCAGGGTGGCAGCTGTGGCTTCTGCGTACTTGCACCTGCCTGTAGGACCTCAGGCCTAAGCTGCATCTGCTTCTGACTTCTCTGTCCACCTGCCTTGTTTCTGCATGTGGGCTCAGAGCCTCTGGTGACACAGCTCCACTGGGACCCAGCAAGCAGCAAACCATCTCTAACAAAACCCAGACGAGGGGCTCCAGGCCTGGGTCCAGGCAGGGCTGGAGATGTGACTGACTTCCCACCACCAGAGGGGGTGGGGGAAGACACAGCCATGCCCCTGCCCTGTCCCCTGGCTCCTCCCTCTTCCGGTGACTTGGGGAGGACCACACACTCCTGTCTGGGCTGGCCCCCTGGTACCATCCTGGCCGGCAGTGCCCACAGGCCCCTGGGGGAGAGCAATCTTGGAAGGGGAAATCAGAGCCTGCAGGAGATCCCTGGGACCCTGGCCTGGTCAGATATGGGATAAGAGGCCAGACCATGGGGTCCCAGCTCCCTGAGCCCGTGGACAGTGAGAGGTCGTACAGTCCCTCCCAAGGTGATTGGGAACCTCGCACATATCAATGCGCACAGAATGCCGGCACGAGGTAGCTGCTCCTTACCAGGCACAGACACCTGTCTCCACGTGCGTGTGGCACATACTGTCCAGCCTGCTGCTGGGTGCACTGTGAGGACAGCAAAAGAGGACACAACTGGAAAAAAAAAGCGTTCTTCTAGAACCCCCGCCCTCCCCACGGATACACCATGTGGGGCTCTCGCTACTTACTATGTGGCACAGAGGAAGAAGAGTCCCTCAAACTGCTCCATCATTCCTTGGTCCCCTGCTCTGCCCAGCAGCGTCCCACCTACTAGGAGCCACATTACCGGAGAAAGGAAAGATCAGAAGCTTCCAGCACCTGTAGGTGCCCACACGAGGAGAGCTCCTCTCGTCGCGTGATCACAGTGCCAGCCACCATAACCCTTGAGGGGCCGATATGATCCTTGCTTTACAATGAAACCCAGGCCCAGAGAGGGTGAGCAACCTGCCCAAAGTCACAGAGTTAACACGTAGCAGCACTGCTGTTCCAATGCAGGCCCGTTGGATTCTGAAGGCCACACGTTTTTTTTACTCCAACCAAATCTGCTGAGTGTGTCGAAGCCCGCCACGTGCAAGGAATATCACAGAGGGGTCAAAAGGCACAAAGCAGTTTATAAAGTTCACCGAAGGCTAAGCCGGTCTGTGCCAAATGCTAAGTAAGTAGCAGAGACTTTTGGGCCAGAGAAGCTCAGGGCTACTGACTGGGGACGTCAGAGGGGGCTTACAGGTGACCACAGATCTGCCTTGTGGCTTCAAGACAGGGAATGAAAGGTCTTGACCTTGGCCTGCAAAGGGGAGAGGGAAGGGCACTCCAGGGGCATGGAATGAATGGCCTGGGCATGTGCTCTGGGCACACTGTGGGCAGAGAGGAAAAAGAAAGGGGAGCATTCTCACAGGGAGAGAGGAGGTCTCCCTCCCAGGGACAGACCAGGTCGAGGGGGAGCTGCAGGCCCTGACAGGGTCTCTGAGAAGGGCAGGCCAGAGGGAGACAGGTTTAGGAAGAATGCACTTCCTTGCTTCCTGGGTCTCGAACCCACTTCGGCCATGCAACAGGGCCAGCCCGGGTCCCACCAACCATCCCAGCTGCTTCCAGAGGCTTCAGACTAGAGGCCTGAAAAGCTGGGGGATGGGGGCAAAACCCTCACCCTCCCATCATGGCCAGGGTGGGGGACCAGGCAAACATCACTCTCCTAGCGGGTGCACCTGCTTCTTTATCACTCCTCGAATGGATTTTTCCAAGTACGAAAGCTCCCTAATTTGCCCAGCCCCTGGGCTCGCTGGCTTTCAGGAAAACAGATAATTAACCCTAATTCACTGACTTGCTGGGCCGGAACGGCAGCCAGGGAGGGCCCTGATGGGAAATGCGGGCCCCTGCCGGGGCAGCCAGCCTCAGATAAGGAGAGATGGGTATCAGGACTGGAGCTGGGCAAGAGGCTTTTTTTTTTCCCCTGGGAAGATACGGGTAAGAGCTACTTCGTGATTGACACTTCAGATGGCATCGAAATGGCCTTTCGCTTGCATTTGGGTTTTTTCCCTCAAAGTACCAGGTCATGTCCATGCCCCCTGGCCTTGCATCATCCCCATGCTGTCCTGCCCAGAACATTCTTTCCTCTCTGCTCTACACAAGGAAGCCGTGCTGTAAAACCCAGGAAGCCTGCCCTAATGGACTCCCATCCAGGGTCCTGCTCGGACCCGACCAACCTCCCTGTGCTGCTTCTGAAACTTTCACGACACTCCCCGCTCATATCCGCTGCAGGCACGTGCAGAGGGAGCACGCTGAGCGAGGACTCCGGAGAAAACTGACCACATTAGAATCCCAGCTCCACGTCGAGCTACGGACAAGAACATACTTCTCACTGAGCCTCAGTTTTCCCATCTGTGTAATGGGGGTGACACAGCACCTCCCTCAAGGTAAGGATCAGAAGCACATGCGTGCCCCAGCTCAAACGAACGTTCGCTGCAGTATCGTGTCAGCCCAGGCAAGCCTGCCCGCCTGCGGCAGGAAGACCCGTCCCGGGCAGGGCTGGGGGGCCAACCCACCCACAGGAGGGGCTGTCAGGAACTGGACGAGGCGGCCCCGTCACAGCCCCTTTCTCTCTCTCCCTCTACACACCCAAGTGCCTGTGCCTCTGGGGTCTCACGTGCAAGCTCTCAGGTTGGCACTTTTGTGTAATGTGCCATCCTGCTTGACTGCAAAGGCCTATGGTCCGTCCCCTTCCTCTGTGTCGAAGTCCACCTCCATGGAGAGCAGCAGAAGCTCCGGAGGACCGGGGTCTCTCTCTCACCCCCGCCCCCCCGCCCCCAACCAGCACAGAGCCAGCAGAGGCAAGCTCCCAACTTGGCTCCCATGAGGAGGCCGCCGTCTGCGAGGCGGACAAGGGGCCCGCTGTGCGGCCGCCCCGCCAGACCCAGATATTTTAACAGCTGCATTGTGTGTTTCTGAGGCGCAATTCCTGAGCGGGGAAGAAAAACAAGCTTCGCCTCTGCCCCAAGGAGGGGAAACAGACTGCCCCGGGGAAGGCCGCAGGCAGGGGAGAAGGGCTCCACGGGGGCCCAGGGCTGCAGAGGGCATGACCGGGAACAGGCCTGACACACAGCAGCTGCGGGCAGCAAGGCCCCCCGTGTGGACCCCCTTCGCCCAAGACTTGGGGAAGGAAGGCAGGGACAGAGGCCCAGCAAGTGGAGTAAATCCCCTGAAGGGTGCTACGTGAGTCATCACGCACTCAGAGGCGCTATTTTCTCCAAGTGGAATTGTAGGCCAGGGAGTGGCGTTTTGGGGTCAGAGACGTGGTGTGGGTGGCTTTTCCACATCCTTCCAGTCATCACCCAGATCACAGCCTCTAGAGGATCGGGGGACTCAGGCCTTCACCCAGATCGGGGGTGGCGAATCTCACTTCTTCAAACACCTTGACATAAGTGACCCAAGTCACAAGGCTGTCCTGAGGAGGGGACTGGGCAGTGATGGACCCCCACCGGCGGTTCTGGGCTGGCTTTGGGGAAAGGAAGCTCTGTTTGTCCACTGCTGCCCCTTGGAGCTTAGGGATGGGCTCTGGGGTTTGCTGAGTTGGCTCAGAGTGAAAAGAACCTACATAAGGGGTCTCTGGTGGCTCAGTCAGTTGAGCGTCCGACTCTTGATTTCAGCTCAGGTCATGATCCCAGGGTCGTGGAGCCCTGTGTCGGGCTCTGTGCTAAGCATGGGGCCTGTTTGGGATTCTCTCTCTCCCTCTCTCAAAATAAATAAATAAACATTAAAAAGAAAGAAACAGGGGCACCTGGGTGGCCCAGTCGGTTGACCATCCGACTTCAGCTCAGGTCATGATCTCACAGTCTGAGTTCGAGCCACGCATCGGGCTGTGTGCTGACAGCTCAGAGCCTGGAGCCTCCTTCAGATTCTGTGTCTCCCTCTCTCTCTGCCCCACCCCTGCTCATGCTCTGTCTCTCTCTGTCTCAAAAATAAATAAAAGCATTAAAAAAAATTTTTTTTAAAAGAAAAGAAACAAAGAAACAAAGAACCCCCATCTGATTTCTGTGCTTCAGCCCTACCAAAGACCAGTGAGATTATGAGGCCGCCTGGCAGGGACCCACACCAGGGCCAAAACCACCTCTTTCGAACCCCATCAGCCTTCTCCCTCTGGCACCAAGAATGGCCTCCAGATTTCACCCCATCCAGCCCCCTGCCCAGGCAGCTCAGATGCAGAGCAGCGCCCTGCCAATGATGGAAACAAGTTGTCCCCGAGCTCCTAACCAGTTTATTCCTCAGCCAGCTGGTCTCAGCTACCGTATCACCCTCCCAGCCCCAACCACCACCCCCACCCCGACCCGCTGTGCGACCCTGGATTAGTATCCCCCCATCTCTGGGCTCAGTACGCCACCTATGAGAGGGGCAGGCTGGACCCCCAGGGAGTGCGTGTCACAGCCCAACTGGGTGGAAAAAGGAATCTTGGCACATGGGGAGCACAGACAGGCTCCACGCGAATGGGCCCAAGCCACCTGCATCCATGAACCAGCAACCCTATGGCGGAACGCCAACAATCTCTGAGGCTGGAGGTCACCTGCCCACAGATGGTGCCGGGCCAGGAGGCGGGGAGCAGGGTGGCGGGTAGGAAGGCTGGCTGCAGATTCAGGGTAGCTACTGTGCCTCTCAAGGCTCCGGCGAGAACCAGGCGGGTGGGTGGCCTGGCATCCCTGGTTCGGGCTGTGCAGCACACCGCTCTGACTTGCCCGGCCACGGCCCTCCCCACACCTCCCAGGCAATGTCCTCACTCAGCTCTTCTGTACCTCTTCCAGGCTCAGCCAGTGGCTTTCCCGGGCTTTGCCAGGAACCGACGGCCAGCACCACCCTGGCGAGTGAAGCCAACAGGAACAGCCTGCCTTTGGCTGGCATCTTGGTGCTGGAGGTGGAAGGAGGGCATCCCAGGCCCACCTGCCAAGCTGCCCCTTCAGCCCTGCCGGGCCCCAGCCTCTCCCAGGCTTTGCTCTCCCACTTTCACTCCCGGGAGCCCATCAGCTCTCGCACACCTTTCTCGTCTCCTGGTGGTCACACATCCCAGCCTAAATCAGGTGTCTGGGCCCCCGGGATCGGTGACCTAACATCCACTCCAGCCCCGTGTGGGCCAGCCGCAGCCTGAGTGCCTGTCCACTTAGGGAGGCGGGGGAAATTCCAAGGGCTCCATGACTCGGCACGGGCGTGAGGTTCTTCATGCGGGTGGTGCATGTTCCCGGGGGCCTACTGTATGCGACACATCGGGCTGTGTCCTTGACTACAGAGGTGAATTAAACACAGTGCTATTCTCCCACAGTCCCCAGCCCAAGCAGGGAGACAGTCATCAAGGGAACTGGATAGTGATAATACAGAATAAGCTTCCTGGTAGAGAGAGAAACTCAAGGGGCCCTAGGGAGCGTTGGCTAGCCCGAGGGAAGTCAGGGAAGGCTTCCTGGAGGAAGGAGTGAATCCACATTTTCGAAGGGAGGGCAAGGCAGGTCTGGAAGGGTCTACTAAAGCAGAGGGGACTGCAGCAGATAGAGGACAGTGGTCTGGGTGTTGAGCAGCAGGCAGGGTGAGCACTGACCCTTGGTGGCTCCCACTGCCTACGGGAGAAGGCCCAAACTTCCCATCAGGGAACGTCACGGCACGCAAAACCTCGGCCCTCCCTGCCTCCTCGACCTCATTTCCACCAACGCAGACCTCACCCCTTACACGACCCCGGAAATCTGTGACCCCCAGACCCTGCTTGTCAGGCCTCTGCGCTCATGCTCTTCCCCCAAAACACACATCCCCGCCTCCTCTGCCTGATTAACTCCTGCTTATACCTTTTTTTTTTTTTAATGTTTATTTATTTTTGAGAGGGAGAGAGACAGAGTGCGAGCAGGGCAGGGGCAGAGAGAGAGGGAGACACAGAATCGGAAGCAGGCTCCAGGCTCTGAGCTGTCAGCACAGAGCCCGACGGGGGGCTCGAACTCATGAACCGTGAGATCGTGACCTGAGCCGAAGTCAGAGGTGCACTTAACGAACCGAGCCACCCAGGTGCCCCCTTCCTGCTTATACCGTTAAGGGTAAGGCTGGTGTCACTTCCCCCGGACTGGCACAGTGCTCCCTCAGGTCCCCACGTCAGCCTGGTCCCACAGCACTGCACTCCGGGAGACATTTCAACCCTCTGCTTCACCATCCAATCCCTGGGTGGTTTGGCTCTTGAACTTTCACCCCCAGCCCCAGACACATCACCAGGCACACAGTCAGCGTCCCGTAAATGTGCAGCGAGAGCTGTCATAGTGAACCCAGTGTTCTGAAGTCAGCTGCCTCCTAAACCATCCCCCACACCGTGTCCACTAGCGGCTGCCACACAGTAGGCAGCTGGTCATGGTCATTTAACTGACCCCAGAGAGCCTGACTGAAAGACGAAGCCCAGCTGGTTGCTTGTACCTTAGAAGGTGCCAGACGGAACTCGCTGGCTTCCGACAACAAGAACGAAAACAGAAAAACAAAACAAAATACAACCCCCCCCCCACTACCTAAAACCATACCATTAGAGAGTCACCTCTTGGAAGCTTTTCCGTTTCCAAGAACAGCCTATTAAAATGCAAACTGTCCTGGAAATAAGGTCAGGCCTTCAGTGCCTGTCATATGAAAAGTTCATTTCTTGAAGGAGACGGGGACCGAGCGGAGAGGGCTGGAGGGAGGCAGCGGGAGGGGAGTAAGGGGAGACTGTGTGGGGACGGGATGGGGCGCCAAAAACACAGCACCGTTTTGCTGACGGCTGTCCTTGGCTCTCACTGCCGGTCCACACCCTCCTGATAAAAGGAACGTCTCTTTGCTTGTTCCTGCACTTCAGCGTTTCTTGGCATGACACCATATGCAAAATTAAGTGGCTTTGTAGTGTGGGCTGCTTGTTCTTTTCCCTCCTTTGGATGAAGCTCTCCAAGGCACACTCAATCAAGCCCCTTTTGTTCCCCAGGCCTTTTGAAGGCTTCCGGAGAGGAAATGAGAGCGCTCTTTAAAGCCCAAGTCGACACGCAGCCCTGCAAAATCAGTCTCCCTGCCAGCCCTGCCCCCCTGGGCCTGATGTGCAAGTCGAGGAGACATGGGTGGGCTCCCTGACCAGGACTGTCCCTGGGAAGACGCTCAAGGAGGTCCCCAGCTCACGTGAGACGCCACGGTGACACGATGGATTTCCTCCAGTGAGGGGAGCCTTCCAACCTGGCAAGAAGCTACAAAGGGGGCCACAGGTTTAGGCGGCCCTTGGTCACGGGCCTGTCACCCACAGTCATTTCTGGGAGCACGGTTCCCCACCCCAGGTCACGTCTGGTGACTGCGGGGCTTCACACCCTATCTTGGGGTCTGCACGTGGAAGGGGCAGTCCAAGCCTTCCCGTTAGCCTGGACCCCAGGACTTCTTCCATGATGGCATCATGCCCCATCCCTCCATGGACACAGTTGGCCAAGGGATCCTGCCAGGCAGGGAGCCTCTTGGGGGCCCAAGGCGTCCAGCAGACAGCCTCCCATCCCACTCAGGGATCCCCTACAGCAGCAGTTAGCAACTGGGGGCGAATGTGCCCCTCAGCGACATGTAGCAATGTCTACAGATCTCTGTCACTGTTCCCAAATTGCGCTGCCAGCAGCTAATGGGTAGAGGCCAGCGATGATTCTAGACGTCCTACAGTGGTCAAGACAGCTCCCCACAACAGAGAATTATCCCGTCAAAATGTCTATGATGCTGCGATTGAGAAACTCGAACTAGAATATTCCAGACACTTCGTCATCCAACCTCTGCTTGAATACTCCCATGGATGAGGAGCTCACTACCTTATGCTATACGGAGAAGCGGTGCAGGGAAGACCTGTATCTGAAGCCTGGTTCAGCATCTTGCTGGAAGCTATGGGCAAATGACCCAGCTTCCTCTCACCTCAGCATCTCTTGATGGAAAATGGAGCCAGGAATTCAATGTTCCAGAATCGTTATGAATGACTGCACGACTACAAAATATCCAGTACAGTGCCTCACACACAGAAGGCACCTCCACCAAAGGAGACCTGCTCCGTGGTGTCTGATTTTAGAATATGCCAGACAGTAAACACCAGCTATCCCAGTGACTGACGAAAGGCCACCGCCTGCCAGAAAACATCTAAGTCCCCGGCCTGCCTCACTGTCATGAATAAGGGATATGCAAGGTGTCCACTGCAAGGTCAGCTAGACTTGCAAAACCCTGGGCAGCAGCCTCCACGCTAACAGGAAAGAAATCGTTCTGAATCCACTGGTATTACAGCAAAACAATGGAAAAGGACCGCAGCTATTCGGTTTTAGGTCGTTGTTATAAAGACATGAAAAGACAGAAACGTTTAAGATCATACGGTGGATGAAAATAAAACCAAGGTGAATGCATACTTAACGCAACTAGGAGAATAAACCATATGTACAGGGAGGGACAACAGACAGAAAAAAATGTTGTGTTAGGATGATGGGATTTGGGTCACGTTGGGCTTTTGGCAACGTTCTTTAACATAACATTGCTTTTCCTTATTATATATTATTATATAATACATTATATTCCTTATTCCTTATAATTATATTCCTTATAATATTCCTTATTATATAATAAAATGCTCCTTATTAAAATCTATAGAGAAAACAATAAGAGAAACTACAAATGTAGCCTTACTTCTTTTTTTCTTTAAATGTGTATTTATTTATTTTGACAGTGAGCGAGCACGAACGGGGGAGGGGCAGAGAGAGAAGGAGAGAGAGAATCGCAAGCAGGCTCTGCACCATCAGTATGGAGCCCAACGCGGGGCTCGAACTCACGAACCATGAGATCGTGACCTGAGCTGAAATCAAGAGTCAGACCCTTTACCGACTGAGCCACCCAGGTGCCCCTGAAATATAGCCTTATTTCTGACCATGGAGGAGAAACCTTAGGTGACATCCTGGGCCAGTTCCTTGGGGAGCTTCCGGGCTTCAGAATGGGGGTGATGCCTCCAGTGCTCTGACTCCAGAGGGCAGAGGGAGCAGGTCTGCCTGCCCAACTCCTCTGCCTGCAGGGTGACTCCCGTTCAGCATCCACCAGAACAAGTTGCACTCCCAGCTCAGCTCTGATTCGTCACTACCCCTGTCCCTAGAGGAGAAATCCAGAGTGGGGCCTGGCCGCTCTCCACAGCCCCCATGGGGTCCAGCATCCACCACCAGGGCGCCTGGGTTCCCATCCTGAGGACCCTTCCCTTGGAGGCCAGGAACTGGGCTGAAAGATTCTCTCCTGATGAGGCTGCAATTCGGAGGGCAGGCCCCAGGCTGGACCCAAACGCTGGGGAGCACCCAATTAATTTATCAAAAATGTTTTGAGGGGTGCCTGATTGTCTCAGTAGATGGAGCATGTGACTCCTGATCTTGGGGTCATGAGTTCGAGCCCCAGTTGGGTGTAGAGATTATTAAAAAAAAAAAAAAAAAACACGACCCTGCAAAAATATATATATTTGGAAAAAACCCTCAGAATCTCTGTCTCCCCACAACATGAAAAGACAGCTACTCCCTCTATATCTGCCCTCTCACCAAGGGTTCACTCCAACTGTCCTCAAAGCAAATATGTAAAAGCCGAGAATTGTGTTAGCTGCTTCATTTCCCCTTGCGCTTTGCGGCTGAGGCCCCATGAGGGCTGGGGTGGACCAGGAGAGGTGGGGCCTGTGCTGAGACCCCCTGAACTACACGTGGACCCTGCCCACCTCTCCCTCCGGCACCTCGTCCTTGCTTCTGGGAGAGACAAGGGCCGCGGAGTGCTGGACATGGAAGGGCCCAGAGAGAAAGCAAAAGGGCGAGATAAGGCAAAGTGGGGATGCTTTGGGGAAGAGGAGGCAGGAGCTGATATTATAAAGAAAACACCTGCTTCCTCCCTCGAAGAGGACTGGACGCACCTTATCACCTCTCCAAGACCTGAGGAGGGGACCTCAGGAAGAATAATGAGTTCAGGGACTGCGTTTGTACTCCCGATGGAAGGACAGAATCACGGAGCGTAAAAGGAGAGCCCCCAACGTTAAAAGCCACAGTGCTGTTTTACAGCGCACCCTGGGGCCCATCCACCTGCTGCTGCTGGATACCTACAAGGCAGATGCCATCAGCCCACCTCATAGGTAAGAAATTATGCTCAGGAGAATCCAGCAGCATGCCCAGGGTGACATCCTCCCTCGATCCCCCTGCCTCCTGGCACAAAAAAGGGTGCTCCTGCCAGTAGGCCCTGCCTTTCCTGTATCTCCCCCTCCCCAGTGTCTGAGTTCCGTTTTCCTGGTTCCAAGAAGCTTGGTTAAAAATGGGGATGTTTTCGAGGGGCGCCTGGTGGTTCAGGTGGTAAAGCACTTGACTCTTGATTTCAGCACAGGTCATGATCTCACGGCTCGTGGGTTCGAGTCCCTAGTCGGGCACAGAGCCTGGTTGGGATCCTCTCTCTCTCTTCTCTTTCTCTCTCTCTCTCTGTCTCTGTCTCTGCCCCTCCCCTGCTTTCATGCATGCGCTCGCTCGCTCTCAAAATAAATAAACTTAAAAAAATGGAGAGATCCAGGAAAACTGAGGTGGAGATACCAACACCCGTGGAGTGCCTTCCCATACGGGAGTCCCTCACATGTCACCTCACTTCCACCTTCCTGCATTTTGACCTCCCATGAGGATGGTTCTTTAATGATCCCATCGTAGAGACCAGTAAACTGAGGCCCAGAGACACCAACAGCAAACTGCCCAGAGCCACAGAACCGGGGCAGGTGCGGTCAGGTTGGGCTCCAGCCCTGTTCTCCTCAGGAGCGTCACACCCACCTTGTCGGAGGCCGTTTGCCCACGTTCGTCCCCACTCAAGAGACTGAGTGGGGAGATGTCAAGGAGGCTGGGGAGGGCCAGGCTGAGCGGCAGCAGTGGTGGGCACTTGGCTTCTGTTTTCATCTCATCTCCCGACAGGCCCAGAAAAGGGCACAGCCCATCGTGACAAAAAGGGGTTCATGGCAAGGGCCGATGAGGAGTGCAGGGCAGGTGAGGGAAACACTGAAGCCACTTGGGACTCGGGAGCATCAGGGCAGAGGGTGAGCCAGCTCCGGGCCCTGGGACAGCTGGGGGTGCCGTGGCCGTGGTTGGCCAGCAGCCCGACAGCCATGGGTAGAGGTGGATTGATGGGTCACTGCACTAATCTCCTGAGAAAAGGCCAGAAACCCTCCAGAGTGCTTGACATCCAGGCCCCCTGGGGCTAGAGTTTGCATGGGCTCCAAGGTCCGGAGTGCAAGGACGGAGCCACAGAGCAGGCCAGGGACGGGCTGGTGCTGATGAAAGCCCATGGAAATCAGAGGGCTGAGAGACCAGCCCCCTAAGCCTGTGGGAGCCGGGGAAGAACCAGGGAAGCAGAGGCCCGGCTGCCAGGTCTGTGCCCGACACATCACCACGTCTGAGGGACAAGCCATGGAGACAGAAAGAGGACCCAGGAGCCCGGACCCCAGAGCCTGCCCCTGCAGCAGCACTCAAAGCAAGGCCGGCAGGTCGCCGGCAGGAAAGGAGAGACGGAGCCCTGACAAGTGCAGGTGGCAGGGGACAGCGGCAGAGCAGGGAGCAGAGCACACAGAGCCCCGCCAGCGTCCAGGCTGCAGGCAGGGAGAGCACACGCTGGGCTGGAGTCTGGGTCTTCTTCCGAAGGAACTGGGGAGCTATCTAAGGATAGCAAAGGAGTGACATGGTCAAGGTGAATTTACACAGCGAGGTCTGGCATCACGGTACAAATGCTCCTTGCTGTTGGGCAAACCTATAGCACGTTCTCGATGGCCCTTGGATTGCCCACACTTTACCTCCTGGGCCAAGCCCCTGACCCTGCAGTTTCTGAGCCTTGCAGGAGGTATCCAGAAGTCAGGGTGGGCTGGAGGGCAGGCCCAGCAGCAAATGTCAGTGTCACTGTGATTCCTGTTGAAGGAAGGACGGGGTCATCTACACTGAGGTTGCTAGAGGCTCACTCCTCCCTCCAGGGCCACATAGAAGAGGCTCACCTGAAAGGGACCTTCAGAGAGGGCGATGGGGATATGGACCAAGGGGACAGCGTCCTCCGCCTGAGAGGGGACAGCTTGGCTGGGGTCAAGCCAATGAGGCTCCCAGGCCCGCATCCCCTCAGATCCCACACCAGCTGCCTGCTGGAATCACCCCGTTCCTGTTGGGAAAGGGGAGCAAATGGTAGCCACCCCCGCGGTCCCTGCAAAGACCTCCCAGTGTCTGCCCTGAGCTGTTGTGGGTCTGTCTCCCTCTCCCTTATCTCACTCTCTTTCATTCCTGTTTTTCTCTCCTCCTCCACCTTCCCTCGCCTCCTTCTTTCGCATCCAGCAGAGGGACAGCCAGCCGGGGCCCTTCAAGTCAGTAGGGACAGTGGTCTCTGCTTATCAGAACCAAAGAATGTTAGACGGCACACAGCTGGCCGCGGCCTCCAACCCCCTAGCCAGAGCGCAGCAATTAGACCTTGGTCTGAACATGTCTGCCACACCAAACTCAAGGAGAGTCCGCTTTCAAGCTGCTAAAGTGTGTGTGTGTGTGTGTGTGTGTGTGTGTGTGTGTGTGTGTGTGTTCACAACAGGATTCCCTTTTTATGGTAACTGCTAAGTAAGACCTGAGTGATAGATGCCCTTCCGAGACCCAAGAAACCCAAAGGTATTTACATACTAGGAAGAAAAAAAATGTTCTGCGGAATCCACATTCCTTCACCATGCAGTGATGTCTACTGAGCTGAAAAAAAAAGATGGGTGTTGTTTTCTTCCCCCATTTGCCTAGGCACAAACATCCCACACACACATGCACATGCACACTCGCGCACACACACATATGTGCACACATATGTACACTCTCTGCCCCCAGACAGCTCAGACCTGCACTCGCCTGGGTTCGGAAAGGAAGCGGAGCATGAGGCCCCGGAAGGCAGGACGGCACAGGGGTCAGGAGCAAGGCTCAGGGATGGGCCGCCTCGGAGCCTAACCCCTGCCCTGCCCGTTTGCTGTGTGCCCTTGGGCCAGCTTCCCCTCGGAAAGGGGAGTTCAACTGCAGACTTGCTATGCCGAACAGAGAAAGGCCTGGGCAAATGTCGACTGTGACCAGTACTGAACCAGAAGAGGCTAAATCCTATTGCTGGCAGGAAGGACCAGACCCTCCAGAAAACGGCTCTGGATCTCTCAGGCCTTGTTCCAGGCTGGTCCACATCCCAACTCCTACTCCGAGTCTGGTGTTTGGACTTTCTGGCACTTTCTACCAGGCGCCGCCCTGCTCCACACCTGCAGTGCCCAAGGCCGCCCTTGGGGACCTGACAGGACAGGGACCGGCTGCGGGGGGCCTGGCCCCAGGGGCTCCCACACTCCCCTGTGTGAGACCCATTGCCGGTAGGATTTCACAGGCCACAGCTTGTGCTGGGAGGCAATGGGGCCGGCAGCCTTTCCAGAGGGGACCTGGAGAAAACTGCTCCACCAACCTGAGCCACAGTTCTCAGATTTGTAAAATGGAGGGATAATCATACTGACGTCATAGGATGGAGGGGAGGCATGTCCGTCTGTCTGTCAGTGCCTTACACAGCCAGGGCACATAAGCACTCAGCACAGCACTGGCCTGATGCCACCTTGATTTTTATTTCACGCGGGGAAGGGCGTGGGTGTATGCGGAGAGGAGTTTCTGCTCTTGCCTGTGCCTTGCGCTGCCCTGACAGCCTGGCCCCTGGGACAACCCCTCTGGGGCCTCTTAACCCGGATCCTCTAGCTTCTATTTCCTCTGAAGCATCCCCCCCTCCACCCCCCTCCTATCCTCCAGGCAAGGGCGGTGGCCCAGGTGCCCAAGGCAAGCTCAGGCTGGACCCAGGGCCATGCTCCCTCCTTCTACCCAACACTTCCAGGCACGACCCGGGGCAGGTGTGTGTCACAAAGCCTCCGATGTTTCCAATCCTACCTGGTAGCTGTCCTGTCACAGCTCTCGAGAGCTGGACAAGCAGTCCAGAGGCCCCAGGTTTGTGTGGCAAAGGGGGCCGGGTCCTCCAGCATCTCACCAGCGTCTCACCGAGCCTACCTGCCTGGAAGCCCCTGGACATGCCTCCCACACACACACTGAACACAGGCAGACGGGTCCTGAGGCAACTTCACCCCCAGCCACGCACAGAATCAGGAGTCTCTTATGTGCCTGTGCCTCAGATGTCCCAGAACCTGGGCAGGGCTCCCGGCCAATGCCACTCACAGACCTGAGACCAGGGCTCGGCCCAGCGCCGATGTCACCTGCCCTGGGAACCTGGCAGACGGCCCACTTTTCACCCCTAATTATTTTCTTTGGCTGCGTGGGCGTGGCATGAGCTAAAGAGATTGAATCAGGACCGACAAGGGGAGCAACCTGAGTCACAGGAGAGGTGGGACAGGGTGAGGAGGTGACCATGGGTTCCCAGAGACTGTGGGGAGGGCCAGGGAGCCCAGGGCTGCCAAAGAAATGGGCGCCTCGTGACCCGAGGAGGAGGCTGGGGGCGGGGAGGCCAGGGCACCCCTCGCCACCCTGGGCTTTGATGACCATCACAGGGATCTTTCACTCAGTGAGGAAAGTCTGGCCCGGGAGGCCTCGAGGTTTCAGGAGGAGAACCCATCAATTAGGTGGCCACGCGGCTCTGTTTGCACTGGGCACTTCGAGAACTTCCCTCCTCCCAACCCGTCAGGTCCTGCACCATCGGAACCGCGCCAGCCGCTGCGTGCGGCCAGCCTGATGTTCCATGCCACTGGCTCGTCCCTGGCCAAGCCGTGCCGCCCAGCCAGTGAGAGCTGCCTGCGCCCGCCCCCCCCCCACGACCCCCAGCGGCTTCGGCACCCCTGAGAGTCTCTAAGCTCCCCACCCTGTCCATGCGGGGCTCAGATGCCCCAACCTACAGCCCAGATGCACTCCTCACTGCTCCCCCAAACAGGACATCTACTTGGAGGAAATGTCTGCCCAGGACCCCAAGCGTATCTCCAGCTGCTGCTGTACTCCCCGCATTTCTGCCCCCCAGGCTGTGCCGGGTGCAGTCTGCTGATCCACGGGGGGCACCGCACACCAGACCCCTGGCTGCCTCCCAGCCCCCAGCCCCTCTCTAAGCCACACTCCGGGAGATGCACCAGCAGCCCCACACCCATGGCAGGGGCTTGGGCAGAGAGCGCTGACCACGGGGACCTGTCACCACCTCCCCTTCCCTGCCTCATTCCAGTGCTCACACACACACACACACACACACACACACACACACGCCTACTTGCATGCAGACTCACGCTCACTCACATAAACTCTGACTCGACTCACACACACACACACGTGTATACTCACACTATCACTTATACACAGTCACACACTCATGCTCACCCTGGTTCAGGCTTACACTCACAATGCTCATTCACAAACATTCACACGTACACGCACACTCACAGGAACCACTGAGAGTGCCGCCCCCAGTGTTGGACACCCTGGGCCCTCCCCTCCAACACTGCTTCCGCTCACTGTGGGGGAGGTGGCAGGGTGAGGTCCTTCTGGAAAGGGAGGCTCCCTGGCTGTGACAGGATGGGCCGTCCGGGTGGGAGAGGCATTGGCTTGGGGGCAGAGACCCCTTGCTCGGGACTCCCGATGAGGTCCCCTAGGCCACCAGCCCCTGCCACACAGGCTGGGTCCAAAGGCCCCAACTGGCTGGACCCTTCCTTTAGCCCCCACTATCTCCTCTGGCGCCTTTAGGGAGAACACCTGCCAAGATGCCCCCACCCCCTGCTTGGACCCACACCTGTGGAGCCCCTACACCCCACCCTTGCCTTTGGACCTCACAGCTTCCTGCTCACACAGAGGTGGGCTGGACCCAGGGGACCGGAGACCAGTGTTAAGCCCAGAGTTGGCCAGGCCCCTTGCATCCCACCCTCCATCCTCGGGACCCAGCTTCCACCCCAGACTCATCAGGTGCTTGCAACACGGGTCAGACTCCTTCCCCCCACCCATCCCCTTGCAAGCGTGTCGAGGGCAGGGGAACAGGCCCAGGGCCTAAGGAGGGCCAGGAGTCTGCTGGGAAACGCAAGTTAAAAATACCTGCCCGTTCCAGCCACCACACATGCTGGGGCGAGCGGGCAGGCCAGGGCCGTCCCCACTCCCGTGAGCCTTCCCTGGGAAGTGAGCAGGCGGGAGCCCGACCGGGGGCCGACCTCCCCACTGTGGCATCCTGGGGCTGGGACTATGTCCTGGTCACTTCTGAGCCCCCAGCACAGGCCCTTCGCAGAGGAGGCCTCCTTCAGCTTTTCTGAAGCAGCAAATGCATGGGTCTCTCGCCCAGTCTAGAACACACCTCAGCTCACAACTCCTTCATCAGGCCCCGGGACTCCCTCTGCCTTCAGCATCACACTCCCAGATCACTGCCTAGTATTTTCCAACTGAAGGGAACCCGTGGAGCCTGTCACCAAGCCCCTCATCTTACAGAAGACGACCTGAAGCCCAGACAGGGGTAGACACTCTCCCAATGCTGCACAGCAGGGCCAGACCAGAACTCGCCACCTACTCCTAGCCCCAGCCCTCCCTTCATAGTACACCCAAGGCTTGGGATAGTTGGGGAGGCAAGGAAGTGAAAGGTGGGTTGGAGGCTAGAGCAGTACTCGGCCACCCAACCCCAAGACCCTCAGGCCTCATCACTGTCCAGCCTGTGTCAGGTGATCGCCCGGGACAGGCACTGGCAGGCCTCTCCCACCCAGAAAGGAGGCAGGGACACGACCAACACCCCAGCGCAGCAGGTGCTTCGGAGGCAGATGGGGGAGCCCACTATTGGGCCATAATGCATCCCCACGGCCCATGGGGTGTTTCCTGGGGAGGAGGGCTCAGCTTTCACCAGCATCTCCATGACCTACCGCTACAGAAACTGCCCTGGACCGAAGTCCCGGGTTCTAGAAACCTTGACTCTCACTCCTGTGCACCTGTGTGACCTTGTCAACAGCAGGGGACCCTGAACTCACCCAGAGACCCCCAGAGCCTGAGGCTACAGACCTTCCCAGTCCCCAGCAGGCCTCCCTTTAAAAGGTGACAGACTGCAAGGCGTCAGTCTAGCAGTCAGACAGAACTGGATTCCGAAGCTAGATGGGGCATCTTACGAGCTGTGTAACCCAACCTTTCTCAGTTTCCCTCATCTGGAAATTGAGCATAGCATAACCTGCGCAGGGAAGATTAAATGTGTCAATCCGTGTCAGGACTAGTGCCCAGCAGGTACTCAGTGCCCCTGCTTCCGCCCATCCCCCACCTTCCCAGGCATCTCATGGAGGTGGCTTGGGCTCAGGAGCTGCAGGTGATAGAAAACCGGCACCCAGCTGAGCCCCAACCCCTCTCGGGGGGCCTGCTGGAACTGTGTCTTGCTGACAGGACAGTCCCAGTCCCGGGCAGAGCTGAGCAGGAATTAGTACCTGCCTGGGCGAGAGACTGAGAGAAGGCCCAGGGGCCAGGGGCCATGGAATACAAAGTGACAGGAGCCCAGGGAAAGGGTGAGGTCTGCTATTCCACGGGCTGGCATGTCTCAGCCACAGCCACAGCCACAGCAACAGCCACAGCCACAGCCACAGCCACAGCCACAGCCCGTGCTCAATGGGCCCATGCTCTGGGCCAACATACGTGAGCCGTTCGGTCTCACAGTCTCCCCAGGGGGAGGTGCTATGATTCCCATTTTACAGAAAAGGAGACCCGAGGCACCTTGCTCAAGTTCACACTTGAAATTCAAGTCTACGGGGCAGCCCAGATCCCAAGCTCTCAATCACTGTGCTCTCCTGCCTCTGAGGATCAGATCTGTTCACTGGAGAGGCAGGTGAGGGTACGGGGGAGCAAGGTGCCTCCACTCCCCCAGGCAGACCCCAGTGTGCCCCCCCCCCAAGCACCAGGAGCTGCGTTCCTGCCCACCTGCAGAGCACAGCTGTCTGCGCACATCTGAAGCCGTCACAGCGGGCACGCATGAGAACACCACCAGCTACCTCTGGGTGGAAACCGCCCGACGGTTCCGGGAGAGGTAAAGTATATAAATAACATGAGCGTCACGGAGCGTAATTATTAAATGTTGTCATTTCGGAAGGAAATTAATTAGCAATGGCTGTAGCTGTCTCGTGTCTGCTTAAGCAGCGTGCATCTCAATTAAAATTTAATTGCCACAGTTTCAATCGCAGCAGGTTAAACGCCTTGAGATGGTGAGCGGGCTCGTGTCTACGTAAAGCTTGAATTAGTGTGGAGCGGATGACCTGTCACGGAAGGGGAGGGGAGGCGGCAGACAAGGAAGCAGGCAGGACAGCTAGGTGCCACGTGCTGGTGCCCACCAGGCCTGGCCAGCGGCAGCGTTTCAGATGGACGGCTGGCACAGAGGATGGCTCCTCGAACCCCCACACAGACCCACCGTTGGGAAAGGGGACGTTAAGCCTGGCACAGACTCTCAAGGGAGCCCTGCCTTCGGGCAGTGGGCCGTGTAACAGAACAGGGTCTGGGGTGGAAAGGTCAAAAGCTAGCTGGCAACGTGCCATCCACTGGAGGAAGCAAAGGTTCAAGGCAAGCACGGCCAAATCCTATCCCTCCAGGGTCATGCAGAGAGGCAGGCCACACTGGAGGCAATAGAGAAAGGTGAAGACTGGGGCAAACCGGAGCAACAGGCCCACCGTGGAAAGCAGGGCAGCCACTGCTCCCCCGATGGCTAGCTCTTGCCAAGCAAGGGTGTGCCAGACTCCCAACAAAGCCAAGAATTCTTTTATTTTGAGGGGGAGAGGGGCAGAGAGAGAGGAAGAGAGAGAGAATCCCAAGCAGGCTCCGTGCTGTCAGCACAGAGCCCAGTGTGGGGCTCGATCTCCCAAACCATGAGATCGTGACCTGAGCCGAAATCAAGAGTCAGACACCTAACCGACTGAGCCACCCAGGCGCCCCCACAAGGATGGGGTTTATAATTTCCTATGTCCTGAGTTTTAAAACACAGTGGGGGCCTAACCTAAGAGTTATCAATATTTGACCGTTTGTCCAGGAATTTCTGTAAATATAAAACATCACAAAAGTTATCGTTTTAGAAAATAGATTAGTGGCTTCCAGGGGGTGGGGAATAACTTCTAACTGGGGATGGGATTCCATTTTGGGGGTGACGAAAATGTTCTCAACTTAGATTGTGGTGACGGGGGTACAACTTGGCGAATGTTCCGAAAGCCATGGAATTGTACATTTTGAAAGGGTGCATCTTACGGTACGTGAGGTACGTCTCCATCAAGCAGTTATCAAAACATAAGGAAGTTAGGGTCTTTATCTCAAAGGCACCCCGCGGCTGCCAGTTTTCCCAGCAGAGATCTTTCACGCACATCGAACACGTCCTGAAGGACCCGTGCAGGCTGGCTTGGGGTTAGGAGCTGGGCAGACAACAGGGGAGCCCCTGGTCCCCCCCACCACCCAGCCCCAGCAAGGCTTATGACACTCTTCTCAATCACCAGACTGTCATCAGGGAGGCTGCCACCTCATCTGAAATTTAGGACGCTTCGAGGCACCTCCGGTCAGGAGCCCAGCCCCAGCAAGCCCCCAGTGGTCTTCCAACTTATCGCTCGCTCCACGGAGACAGAAGCCCCACTTTAAGCCCCGAAGCCCCACCTGCATCCCAGTGTTTACAGCCCTGCATGTGCGGTTCTGCTGATGTGGCCACCGCCACCCCCCACCCTCCCGCCAGCCCCAGGCCAAAGGGGCGCTACCTGAAGGCAGGTGCCGTGTGGCAGAGGCCCCCAGAGGAGGCACAACCGACGAGTGGTGTTTATCGCCTTTCTTTAGTGCCAACCAACCCACCGCCTGGCACAGAGGGTAAGTGGGGTGGCAGGCAGCAGCTGGGGGGCTGGCGTGGCACCCGGAAGCAGGACAGAAAACGCGCCAGCGTGTCAGGCTGCACGCGGCCTGGATGAGACACGCCAACTTGCCTACCTGACAAGCAGCACCTGGCCCGAGCTGTCAGGACAGGCGATGGGACGCCACACAACACGCACGGGGCTCTTCCCTACCCAGGCTGCAGGCCTTGCCTTTCCTTTTCAAGGAACCACAGTCTCAGAACGTCGCCCACCTACGGGCACACTGATATTCTAACCCTGTAACCTGTACGGGTCTACACTCGAAGACCATCTCTCGCCTTTTCCCCAAAACGACCCTAAGAGACTTTATTCAGGGGGGTCAGTTGGTGGAGCGTGTGACTCTGGATCTCGGGTTGTGAGTTCGAGCCCCATGCTGGGTGTAGAGATTACTTAAAAATAAAACTCTTGGGGCACCTGGATGGCTCTGTCAGTTGAGCATCCGACTTCAGCTCAGGTCATGATCTCACGGTTCGTGGGTCCGAGCCCCGCGTCGGGCTCTGTGCAGACAGCTCGGAGCCTGGAGCCTGCTTCCGATTCTGCGTCTCCCTCTCCCTCTGCCCCTTCCCCACTTGTGCTCGCTCACTCTCTCTCTCTCTCTCTCTCTCTCTCTCTCAAAAACAAATGAACATTTACAAAAATAAATAAATAAGTAAAATTCTTATTAACAAAACTTCGTTCAGGCTGTAACATCTACAAAAGTAAATAAATAAAAATAAATAAAATAAAATTCTTATGAAAAGAACTTCGTCCAGGCTGTAACACTTCCACACTGACCCACTTGTTCCCCTTCGAGTAATCTACCCACAGAGGGGCCTCAACAGCTGTTACCTACAGAGTTGTTTGTCACTAGAAGATGCAGAACACCAACACAGTGAAAACAGCTCCAAATGGCCCCGAAGGGGTGCTGGCTAAGTAATCACAGCACGTCCGAATGATGGAACACTCGTCATTGAAAATAATATTTACAGACGTATTTAATAGCATGGGAAGGGCTTATGTTAAAATACCGAGTGATAAAATCCAGGATGCAAACCGGCAAATGTAACAAGAAGTCTTAACCGGGGTGGCAATCTGGAGGAGAGGTCCTAGAAGGAAATGGACCTGGTTGCTGCCGAATAGTGGCACCATCGACCGGTTTTTTTTTCTTCATTTACACTTTCCTGAACATTCCACATGACCACTTTGACCATTTGTGTATCATTGTTTTGTTAATAATACATAATATTTGTTGGTTTATAATTATTCAAAATATGCTCTCCACCATTTGTCCACAGCATGAGATATTCCTCTCCCCTCCCCACCAGTGCCAGGTGCCAGGTATCCAGAGCTGGGAGCCTCTGAGCCTGAGGCCGGGCCTTGGGGCACTCAGCACGGCTCCCTCCTCCAGCTCAGCCTTGAACTGGACACTCTGGGTGTTCTTGGGAACCCAGAATGAGCTGTTTCCAATAAAATATTCACTCTGCCGTTTACTGAGTGCACCCTAGCTGCTACGCACCACATCAGCCCCTGGAGATAACAAAATTAATGTGGTCTGTACCCCCAGAGGACTTTGTTTAGTGGGAGCAAAAATCAAGGAGACCAGTAATTAATTGTAGAACAGGACCTGAGTCTGGGAGTTGGGGAAGAAATGGGGAGAAGCAGGGGCTCTCAGAGGAAGGAGGTCTTGGGTGTTATGGAAGAATTTGGACATTATCCTGCACTAAGGTTTGCATAAGACCAACATCGCCACCCCCCCTCCTGATGCATGACAGACACTACCAACCAATCATAGCACTTTTCCCAGCAGCCCTTGGGGTCCTTCCTGTGCAGGACGGCAGACAGCCTCTCCCAATCCAACTGGCTTGGCACAAACACAAACCCGCCCTCCACCTGTGCGTGCGGGCGATGCAGAGTCTAAGAAGGGGAGTGGCATGGCCATATGTGACATGGATCATTCTGGAAACGAGGGTGGCTGGGCAGCAGGGAGGCCAGGCAGCAGACAGGTGTGCAAACCCAAGCACTGGAAGCATACATCATGAGTGCACAGCCCATGAGCAAGGTGGAGGCTCTCCTTGGGGAGGTGACAGGGCCAGAAGGGAGCAGGCACACTTCTATGCCAGCTTCCTTCTAACCTTCTATGCCTCCCTCCTATCTCTGGGGAGTCCTGGCCCAACCAACCCTGCAGCCCGTCTGGAAGGAAGAAGATCCAGCACTTGGCTGAGCAGCTGAGCACACAGAAGGTACGCACCAGGCAGCTTACCGCCGGGGTGGGCAGAAGGCCTCTGAGGACAGCCCCGGGCACGTGGCCAAAGGCTCCCGGCCTCCCAGCCAGAGGGGTGGGCTGAGCCACACTCACTCGACCTGCTCCTCCAGAGCACGTGGCTTCGGACAGCACATGTCTCACCGTCTCAAGGATGCTTGCAACCATCTTCGAGAAAGAGAAAGGGCCCTTGGCAACCACACAGCCTCACCTGGTCATCTTACAAAGCGGGATGCCCAGCCTCGGAAATACGGAGCCATCTGCCCGAAGTCACAGAGCTGGTGAGAGACGATGCAAGAGTCTGCCCCCAGGGCAGTGCCTTCCCACAGCATGGCTCCAGCTCCTGAGTCCAGCAGAGTGCCCAGCACGGGAGGCACCCGCTACGTAGTTGCCGATTGGCCGAGGGACGCAGAGAAGGGCGGTGCAGGGCCCGACACCCTGACTGAGCTTTGGACCCAAGCCTGCCGGCCACCATCCCCCGGACCAGCCTGCCTTCCCCCTCACGGTTCACAGGGACAGGCGTAAGGCCTTATGGAGCCAGGACTCACGCAGAGCCCAGCAGCAGTGCCCTGATCAGGATCAGACGGCTGCTTTTTTGTGTTCACTCAGCCGTGGTTTTCAAAAGACTCTGATTTGCTGCCATGGAGCCACATGTGGCCAGGCAAAATGGGGATCCCTAGCGGGCTCTGTGCCTGGGCGAGCAGGGCACAGGGATGGATGTCATACCCAGGGTCTGGGCTCCAAAGATTAACTCAGACTCAGCAGGTGGGAGTCTAAGGGGGTGTGGACGTGTGTGGTGAGCCTCCAGAGAAGTCTTTCCATCTAGTCCCGGCAGCCCACCAGGCAGGTGGAGCTAGCCAGCGCCTGCGGCTGATGATCAGCACCTCAATTACTACTAGCAGGAATGTAAGAGAACGCCTGCCAGGTGCCCCACACACTGCCGAGTGCATCCCATGGGTGGCCTTCACCGAGCCGCACAACCCTCTGAGGGCTCCCAGCCCCGTTTCCAAGATAGGGAAGCCGAGGACCCCAGAGCCTCACTACGTTGCCCCAAACCACAGCAGGAGAGGGGCAGACCAGAATTTACACCCGAGCGTCACTTCTTATCCTTCCTGTCTCCAATCACCTGCCCCCCAGGAAGCAGGCAGCACGTGACCATCCTCCTGCACTGACATCCCCAACGCAGACCGCCTTCCCCAGTGTCACCCAGTCACTCCTGAGTGCTTTTATATCTGCACCAGACCCCGAGCCGGGCCCACACAAGGGAGACAGGCAGGAAACCCATCGCCAATACTGGAACTGTGCCCAGGGGGGACCCAAAGTGGGGAGTAGTGGGGTGACGGCAGGGTGGTGATGGGCAGGCAGGCATTCCAGCGGGAGAAGCCAGCCAGGCAAAGGCCTGGAGAGGAGGCTGGGAGCAGCAGGAACCTGATCAGTGAGAAGGGGATGTGAATGTCGGGAGTCTGGTGGGAACATGGAAACTGAGGGTGGAGAGCCTCATAGGGGGCCATAAGGTTGCACAACTCCACGGGGCGCCGAACTATTCCACGTGGATTTGGCCCCAACCAGAATACACAACGAATGGTGCCCGGTGTCCAACCACCAGGGGCTGCATGCAGCCTTGGGGGGGGGGGGGGGGGCGGGGACGGAGCTGGGAGAGTGAGTCGGAAAGGCTTCTGAAATGCCTCTGCCCTCCACCTCAGGGTTACAGGGCCCCAGTGATTCATGGACCCCAGCAATGCTCCCTCTGACAGGCCCCGAGAAGGATCAAATATCAAAGGCCAAGCTCTCAAGGCTTCCAGCCAAGTCCTGAGCACCCCGCCCTCCTAGGCCTCCAAGACCCACCACCAGCAGGCACCCTGACCATGCTGGTTTGGAATCAGTGTTCCAGGCAGCCCCCTCCCTCTGCAGAGCCAAGGTGAAGGGGCAGGAAGTGCCGATACCCACTTGTCAGCCAGGACCTATCTGTCCAGGCACGTGCGCTTCTAGAGGCTGTGCATTTGCACGTGCACATGCACACACACACACAGTGTTTGTGCCAACTTCCACACACTCACATCCTTCAAACCCATGCACAGACACGCGCTCCCAAACAGGCAGAGGCCCACACTCAAAACACATGCACCACCAGAGATGCACCCCCACGCAAACGCACGTATGTACAAACACACACAAGAACACACGTACCCCTACATTCACAAATACACACAACTCACAACGCGCACACCAAACACACACACGCTCTCTCTCTCTCTCTCCCTCAGTAGCACACCTTGCACATGCTTGACACGGGCCGACAAGTCTCGGAGCCTGGCCTTCTGTAATTCGGGGAAATGGTTTTCTAGAAGGTGCGCTCTAGAGCTCAGAATCCAAGCAGTTTACATTTGCCTCAGGGGCAGGGGGACCTGGTGTTAAACCTAAGCCAGGCCTCAAAGGCCTGGAGGGAGCTGCGTGCAGAGACAGCTTCCCAGAGAAGGGAATATACCCCCAGGCCCTGGGGCAGCCAGGAAACCCCGGAATCTTCCGCTCTGCAGCAGAAAGAACCCACTGGACTCAGGCAGCACCGGTTGCCCAGCGCTGGCCTTGGGTTTGCCAACAAATGAGGGGCGTGTTTGCTTTTACCCCTGCTACTGAGGAAGACCGCAGTGCCGAGGGGATGTCCAAAGGCCCGAGAGTCTCCCCCAACTGTCCTTCATTCCTCCATTTACGGATCCGTCCATTCATCCAGTCAACACTGGCTGTGGGTGCCAGCACGAGACTGCAACCCGAGTGCCACTGGGAGTCTCCAAAGTCAGAGTGGATCCTGGGGTCGGGGGGAGGGCCATGGCCTCTCAGGAGGAAAGAGCTACTTCCTGTCACCAAGCTTGTGCTGCTGGATCACTTCCCAGTGAGGGACTTCCTGATATCTCCTCATCACTGAGAAGCCACAGGAATAAGGCCCGCCAGCCTAGAAGAAGCCCTCCGGTTTCCCAACCGAGCGAATGAACAGCGAAAGAACGGAGACACCCGTGTCGACCCCCAAGTGCATCGCCTGCGTGTCAAATGTGCTGGCCACCTTTCCAGAGAGCCCCCGCCTCCTGCCACAGCCAGGCCCGCCCTCCTGTGGGCAGAGGGAAGCTGCAACCCTGCTGGGCCGGCACACGCACGTGGGAGGTGTCTGGGCAGCGGTGCCTGAGTCACTGGAAGGATCACAGTCACCAAGCATCGAGCCCTTGGACGGATGCCCAACCTGGGCCCAGCACTTCCCAGATGTTGCCTCCTTCACACCTCCCTAGGCCCACGTGACAACCTCCTCCTCCGGATGGAGAACCAGAGGCACCGAGCAGAAAAGCCCTCGCTGAGCGGGAATCAGGGCTGAGGCCAGGTGGTGAAGCCCAAGGCGGGGTGGGGTGACCCAGGTCAGGGGCAGGGGCCAGGCCAGGAGTGGGCGTCAGCTAGGGATGACTGGGGCCAGAGGCGGGAGCCAACTGGGGGTACTGGAGAGAAGGCCGGCAGGGGGAGGGGCAGGGGGCCACGGGGAAAGGGAGAGAGAAGCCCTCGGGGCTCCCGCGCCCCCATGCCAATTTGGTGAGGGTATTAAAGAGTTTCTTTTCAATTACTTCTTTCTTGACAATTACTAATAGCACTCTGATGGAGATGAGACTTAATTTCCCAGTTGGTTTGGAAATGAAGAGACCCATAATTGTTTGACCCCCTCACCAGCAGCAGACGGGGAGAGGGGGGTTGGCTCCACGGAGGACGACAGAGGATAAAAACATCCCTACTGAACGTGCAGGGCCCCCGACAGCAGACAGCAGTGGGGTACAGGCTGACACCGGGCCCCCTGCGCCCCACGCCGTGCTCCGTGCACCCACGGACCTGGCCTCACACTCTGCTCGAACTTGGGTAAACTCTGACCCACACGCCTTGGCCACCTCCTCAGGGGCCCAGTCTCGCCCCCAGGAGGGAGGAAGTCCGCTCCAAAGCAGCCAGGCCTGGGAAGCAGCCCTGAGCCCTGGGCCACTGCCTGGAAATGGGCAAGCCCGGCACACGCTGCGGAGGAAAGGAAAAGACGCTCAGCCCTTAGCTAGAGCTCGCTGTGTGTTTACCAGGCCTTCAGCCGTTCAGCATCTCCTTCTCACAAAACCTCCCACAGAGGGCACGCGTACGCCCCCTGGACAGGGGAGGAGAAGCAAATGCCAGGTGCCCACATTCCTAGCAGTGAGGCCCTGGTCTGAATCTGGAGGCCACGTTCTTTCCCCCGTGGCCTCCCTCCATCGCCACTATCTTCTCATGGCTGGGTGACCACAAAACCTGCCTTCAGTCGGGGCTCCCGCCCAGTGACACCACAGACCTGGAAACAAGCCCCAACACGGCGAGTTCCTGTGAGCAGAGCCTTTCCTAGAACCAGCTCCAGAAATTTCACTGGAACTTTTTAGAAACTATCCACATAATAATATAATGATGGCCAGTGGGTTCTTTAGATGCCAATTCTGTCCTGTCCTGTTATCTAAGTGACTCATAAGAATCACCCTGCAGGTGGGCACTATAACGTCCCCATTTTACAGGTGTGGAAACTGAGGAACAAAGCTCTTAAGGAGACTTTGATCCCACCAGGCCAGTGTGAGAAAAAAGACACTCCTCCCCTACCTCATCACCTCCGTGCTTTCTCACACTTAGGATGAACACAGAAACTCTCACACTTACAGGGCTTGGAACTTCCCCATTACTGAGGTGTGGTCCCTCCTGGCCACTGTCTTTTCTTCTTTGCTGAGGGCAGCTTCCCCGCCCTCCTACCCCAGGGCTCCTCCCTAAATCCTCTCTAGACTGGCTGGGAGACAGCCCAGGAACCTCATTCCTCCCCAGGTGAGGGGCCTGAGGTCCGAGGTTGAAGGGCGTGAGGCCCTCACATGTGGGCATGTGTGTGCCGAGGCCTGCAAGAACATGCCGGGGGTGAGGGGGGGCGGGAAGTGACGTCTGCCCGCTGCGTTCTCTGAAGAGACTGCTGTGTCCAGACTGAGGCGCCACAGCTGGACTGAAGGCTGCAGGGTCAGGAAGGGTCACCCGGCTCCAGACGCGCTGCGGAACAGCAGGAATAACTCATCCCGGCCCCAGCCTCGCCAGCATGAACCTCTGACCCTCGGTGCTGTGATGTAAGGAAACACCGTCCAGCCACGCGAGAGAGGGGCTGGGCCGGAGACCCAGACGTCCCCGAGACCTTGTCCACAGAGGGACTTTTGTTTGGAAAACAGGCATTATCACTGTGACAAATGCTGTCTGGAGTCCAGAAGTATTTTTCCTACTGTTTTTTAAATTCCAAATTCTCTCTCCACGTCGCTATCTCCTATCTCAGTCCCGTGCCTCCTTGGGCCCACGCTGGCACACGCCAACAGGAAACCAGGCAGCGACCTTCAAAAACAAAGGAGACAGAGGTCCCGAAGACACCTAATGAACTTGGTCTCACCTCCACGCTGACTTAAACGGGGCCGGAGCTTTGCTGGCCTAGCAGGACCCGTGTCGTCCCGCGCAGTCTCCTGTTTCCCCCGAGCCTGTCACCCAGACTAGCCCTAATGGGTCCTAATGGAGGGAAGACAGCTGGGAGTTGTCACAGGCAGCATGGGCAAGAGGAAAGCCTCAGGCCCACCCCTCCCTGCCTTAATGGGACTGCCCCACACACCCCAGGAGGCCCCAAGGCCACCCCAGCCCCCCTCCCCCAATGCCTCTCTGTTCCCTTCATCCGACATTTGCTTCTCTCCTACCTCTGGTTCCCACAACTGCCACATTCGGCTCCTGTGGCCAACACGCCCCTTACCTAGTTGTGGCTTTGTTCACATTTACCGAGCACCGACTGTATGCCTGGCACCAATACTCGGGACCCAGTGGATATGCCATGCTGACCCAGCCTCCAGAGGCTCACGGCACACGGAGAGAGGCGGAAAAGCAACAAGGACGGTGGGGGAATATAGCAAAGGAAGCTGCACGGGGCGCTCTGGGAGCCTGGGGCACCAAGCTGGGCTTGGAGAGCGACAGCAGGAAAGACTTCCTGGAGGAGGCAAAGCCTGAGATGGACAAGCACTGAACTGCCTCAGGAGGCAGGGGCTTTAATCCTTCCCCGTCCTCTCTCCTCTGCTTCCTGCTGCCTGGCCCACCCTCTGCCTCCCAGCCCCAGCTCCCAGGACCACTGCCTGCCACCAGATCCAGGACATGTGATGCTACCCCCTCGCCTCAGGAAGCCCCCAGGCTGTTGGAAGACCCAGACCCTGAGCCTGGGTGGCTCAGCCGGTTAAGCGTCCGACTTTGGCTCAGGTCATGATCTCACATCTCATGGGTTCGAGCCCCATGTCGGGCTCTGTGCTGATAGCTCGGAGCCCGGAGCCTGCTTCAGATTCTGGGTCTCCCCCTCTCTCTCTGCCCCTTCCCCACTCACTCTCTGTCTCGCTCTGTCTCTCGAAAATAAAGAAATGTTAAAAAAGAAAAACATTAAAAAAAAAAAAAAAAGACTAGACCCAAACGATGACCCTCCTGGCACGGAGCCCAAAGGGAGGCACGGACAGGCTGAGACTGTCACAGATGCTTCAGGATAGACTCCCTGTATGGACAGGGAGGAGGGAAAGGCTGGCAAGTGACTGAGACAGGGAGAGATGAGGGGCCACCCACCCTCATGTCCTCCCTTCACTCGTCCCGTGGTCACGCTGGGTCCAAGATGTGTGTCCCCACACAGACCGCAGGCAGTAAGGAAGCCTAGCCCACCCTGGGGTGCAGGCCCTGGCACGAGCAAGTGGCCTCATGGATAACCTGTGACTGGGAGAGACAGAGGTGGGCAGGCACTACAGAAGCCTCCCTGGGCTGTCAGGGAAGGCTTCCTGGAGGAGGCAGCATCGACATTGGGTCTTCAAGCATGAGGAGCTTTGACAGGGAGGGACCAGGACTATTATAAGCACAGTGAAGTGGACAATGTTATCGGCACACTAGAGGAAACCCATTTTTATCACAAGAGGACCCCTGCTACTGAATTCCCAAGCCCTGCTACAGGACATGGAACCTGCAAATTCTGAAGCTTTTTTTTTTTTTAAGTCTATTTATTTCGAGAGAAAGAAAGTGCGCACACGCACATGTGTGCAGGAGAGAGAATCCCAGGCAGGTTCCATGCTGCCAGCATGGAGTCCCACGCGGAGCTCGATCCCACAAAGCTTGAGACCACGTGTGACCTGAGCCAAAACCGGGAGTCGGACGCTTAACCGACTGAGCCGCCCAGGCGCCCCATTTTCTGATGCTTTCTAGAGGCACAATGTACATACCCCCCTACTCACCCCAAAAGCTCAAGCCAGCCATTGAGGCTGGCCTCTCAAAGGCCAAAGGCCGTGGGAAACGGCCGGTCAACACTTTACATGAAGGAGCCACCACCAAAGTCAGCAATGGGCCATGCAGCAAAGGGGCAAGGAGAAAGGCCCAGGTCACCCTGAGGTCACCTTCCACCTACTCCAGTGGCCTCCAGGACTGGGTTTGGGGTATGAATGGGGACTTGGGCCTGAGGACACCTGGGAGGGGCCCAGGGGTCCCAGGCTGGGATGTCGGGAGAGAGAGTGGGACTGGCAGACAGGAGCCCTCCGTCCCAAGGGCAGGAGGGAGGTTCAAGGAAAGACACGGGCTTCGCGGCAGGCAGGAGCCGAGTACCTGGAAGCAAGGGGGTGCTCGCTGCATACCAGCTGACAGGTGCTCAGCTACTACCACCGGCCATTCGCTGCACAAACAAATGAAAAGATGTCGCGGCTCTCAATTTCCTCAAGAGACACGAAAGCAAACAAACTCGAGCTAACGTTGAAGCCTTTTACTGGAAAAAACAGCTAAACGCTCTTAGGGAAACACTGGCTCTGCACTCGGTGAGTTTTAGAAATGCTGGGTCCACATTAACCAAGTGTCTTTGGTGCGGGACTTACTGGCACCTTCAGAATAACATCCCCCCCTTTGAAGAACCCAGAAATCCACAAAGTGACTTCTCTCATGCTCGCTTGGGCACTGGCGCTTTTGGCCTACAGCAGCTTGTACAAAGGGGGGCTGCAGGAAGCAAACGCTGGGGAACCTGCCTGCCTTTCTCCCTCTGACCACACCAGGCACGAGGATGGCGAGCTGGGCTCACCCCGATGGCGGCCTGCAGCCTGATGCCCCACGGCGATCTAGCCTCTCACTCCCACTCGGGGTGGGGGGTACACGTGAGGGAGGGTGACGGTGTGAAAAGGCTAACCTAGAAGCATCGGTTCTTAAAAAAAAAAAAAAAAATCGCACATTCGCATAAACACCTACAGCACATGGCATCTGGTGCTATTAGCCAATCGCAGGAGACACATCTAGCGGCCTCGACAAGAAGGGTGTCCTGGAGGTAAGAAGCCTGCTCTTGACAACCTGGGAGGAACACCCTGGCTCTCCTCTGGGACACCCCGTGCCTGGTCCCGTGCCTGGGACACCCCGTCCCCAGCATGTCCTTAGGTGGCTTCGTGGAAGGCAGCCCTCAGCCAAAGGCTCTGCCCTGCCTGATCGACACCAAAGCCACACATCAGCTCCAGCACCTTGATTGCACCCTTTCTGTGCCAGTGCCACGGGAAGGGGCTGTCCTTCCGGAAGCCCCAGTGATGGTGGACACACCCAGGTGACGACACAGGAGAGCCCAGGGGCCTTCTGCCTGGCACAAAAGGTCCGGGGAACACTGAGGGTCCACATCATGAGTGTGGCTTTTCCTGGGATCCGGTAGGAAAGTTCGTAGAGCCAGATGTCCTCACGGCACTGCGAGATTATCCGCTTGCAAAGCCCTGGCCAGACGGCCAGCTTGGAAAAACATAAAAGGCCCTCTTGTTGACAAAACCCACTCCTGTGGTAGAACCTGCCCCCAAACCTTTTAAAATGATTTTGGATTTTGGCCCCAACTTGCTCTCCACGGCCCCACTGCACAGACACGTTGCTGACGTGCCAAACTCATGCTCTGCTCCTTTAGCAAAGGCGGTCCCGAAAGTCCATGAGAGCTTCCTCCGGGGGACAAGATGGCACATGCCGGCCCGGCCCACAGAGTGTGGCTCCTTGTCATTCTGCCCAGAAGGCTGTAATTAGAAGGCGGTCCCCTCCATCTGTGGGGATTCCACACGCTGGCCCCTCTCTGTGCTTTCCTGGAGAGCTCTCCCCAGGGGCCAGACAATGGTGAGATGCCCCCCCCCCGCCGAGCGCCACTGGGCGCCCAGCCTTGCTGCACAGAGACCCTGCTCAGGACAAGCCGCCCATGGGCCTTCATAAACTAGATCCTCACCAAGATATAGTTCCTGTTACTCCCCTCAGACTTTACCAGCAGCCCAGGCACAGGGAGTCTTGCCAGGCCTTCAAGTTCCCTCAACCCAACAAACATGGCCGTCCTTCTTTCCTTCTCCCTCCCTTCCTCCCTCTCTTCCTTCCCAAACATGGTTTCCCTCCCTCCCTTCCTTCCATGAACATTGATGATGGCCAATGGATGCCGGATGTTCTGCCAGGTGAAGTAGACAGAGATGTCTGAGACCAAGTCAGTCAATCAAAATAGCGACAATGGCCAGACACGGCTCTGTCCTGGGGGGCAGGGGGCACAGAGAAAATGTGGCCAACTGGGCCTATGACAGGGTAGGGGTTTGGGGGTACATTCATGGAATCCAAGGTCAGTCCAATTGTAGCAATAGGCTGCTGCCAGTGGCTAACGAAGCCAGAGAAGGGGCAGGGCCAGGGCCTGAGATCTTCAATGCCAGGTTCCAGAACCTTCCAAAGCTTCACCTATGCAGTCTGCCATTTGGAATGCCCTGCCCTTCTTTCCATCCAATTAAACCCTAACCTTGGCCTCAAAGCTCTCCCTAATTCCCAAGCAAGGAAGCCTTTCCTCCTGGGAGCCCTCCAGCCCCACAACACTTAGCTTAGGACTTCACATCAGAGCCGGGGCCTTCGGGATCTCTTTAGCCCCACACCTTCGTGTCTCAGACAGAGGTACTACGGTCCAAAGAGGAGCTGGGCTCTGCCCCTCAGCAGGCCTTCCCCTTTTGTGGAGAGACAGGGCAAAGATGGGAGCTGGGAGGCCGGGGTCTGGTGCGGGGTCGGTCTGACAAGCCACGGGCCCTCCACAGCCTCTCACGGGGAAACCTCTGTGTCCTCCTAGGGCAAGGCCTTCCCCCATCCCTGTGCCACTTCCGGGACAGCCTCCGTCCCTTGACATCTTGAGGGCCTATTCATTTGTCCATCTTTCCCCACCACTGGGGGTTCTGTGGGGGCAAGAATCAGGTCTTATTTGCTGTCATGTCCCCAGCACAGTGCTGGCTCCCAGTGATGCTCAATCAATGTTCATGGCATGAATGGACGGACAGATGGAGAGAGAGAAAGGAGAAAAAGAGAAGGGTGGACAGAAAAGTTGGAAGACAGGGGGCACCTGGGTGGCTCAGTCAGTTGAATGTCCGACGCTTGATTCCGGCTCAGGTCATGATCTCACGGTTTGTGAGTTCGAGCCCTGCATTGGGCTCTGCGCTGACAGCACGGAGCCTACTTGGAATTTTCTCTCTGCCCCTCCCTTGCTCATGCTCTCTCTCAGAAATAAATAAACATTAAAAAGAAAAAAAGGTAAGAAGACTCACTCCTCTGTGGCCGAGTAACTCACAGACTCACAGATGAGAACATACTCGTCACAGAGGGTAACGTCCTGGGACGGCTGCATTCCTGAGACCCTCACGTGATTCTTCACCTCCTCCCTCCCTGCGGTTCTCCTCACTCCCTCCAGGGTTACTCAGCTGGAGCCCACGCTGGGGGGAAAGAGCAAGCCCGCTGGCACCAGCAGGCCTGGGTTCAAATCCCAGCTAATGCTTTTGTAGCTATATGGCCTCGGGCAGGCTCCTCGCAGACACAGCACCTCCATCTCTCCATCTCTAGAACATTCCCATCATTGATAGCAGCCACCCCGTTGGAAGCCACTGCGATCACTCCCTTGAGAAGCGTAGGTGAAGCCTCAGGCAGCCTCTGTACCTCTTAGCCCGGCCAGCCTCAGGGCCGTCCGCCCCCCAGGGCTGGACCCCTCCATGTGCAGCAACTCAACCCACAGAACCCTCCTCAGAGGCCACGACTGCCACCGGCCTGGGCCACACACTCTCAAGAGGGTCCCAGGTACCGGTGACAACTGCCTTCAGCAACGTGTGGTGGCACCAGAGCGACCCAGCAACCGAGGGGCCGCTGTGCACACCTCTAATTACCTGAATCTCTGCCATCAACTGCACCGCAGATAAACAGCACTGGGGCCTAATTTTCTAATTTGCCCCTTCGGGAGAAGGGAAACAAACCTTTTCTGGAGGCCATGCTCTCCGGTTGAGTGGGGGTACCACAGTCCAGGCCCAGGTGGAGACTCTCCTGGCCAGGAGGGGTGCTCCCTGCCATCACGCCTTCAACTGAGTGTCTATGCCAAGCCACACACAGGAGGACCGCCCTGGGCATGAGGCCTGGCGAGGGAAGGGCATTTCTGAGAGCTGATCCCCCCTGCCCATCTGTGTGACCTTTCACTGATGGCCCCGGGCAGGCTCCTCTGTCCCCCTCACCTGCAGTGCTCCGTGGTGACAGTGATACACGGAGGTCAGGTATGCCAGCGAGAGGGTACTGGACCAAGGAGGTGACAGTGAAGTCCTCAGACATGGCCAGAAGACCAGCGCTTTCTCTAAGGCTCCCTTCTGTGCCCCGAAGATAAAGAAGCAGGGACTTTGGTCTCTAAAAGCTCCAAGTTTTAGAAGAAAAAAAAAACAAAACATTCAGCATCAACTCAAGCTCCAAAGCCAGAGGGAGCAGGGGTCTGGTCAGTGATGAGGACCCTTGCCCAGACCTGGGGGCAGAGCACCAGGATTTAGGAATGGGCCCTGGGTGACAGTGGGAGCTCTCTGGCACCAGTGACTAGCGGTGGAGACCCAGGCCATCATGACCATGATGGAGCTGTGAGCAGGCAGGCCCAACATACACAAGTCACATTTGATGGGACTGGAGCAGGACAGATGCCCCCAAGGGCCAGACATTGGGCTGAATGTGTTACACAGACTGTCCTGAATCCTCCAGAGACCCTACTGGGGAAAGGGGCACAGGTGGGAAACCAGGAGAACAAAGGAAGTAGTGGGCCCGGGGGGCTTGAGGGAAGGAGAGGAGGCAGTACCCCTCTGCCTCTGCCCCTACTGTCCCCACCCCTCCACTGGGGTCTGGCTGTAACTTCCTCTGGTCCAGCCTAGAGCCCGTCTGAGGACGGGGAGAGACAGGGGAGGGGAGCAGTGCCTGGACTGGGGCAGTGTGGCCAGGGACAAAGTCCTTAGTGCTGAGGACACTCTGATCCCCATGCCCCACTTCTGGAATCCAGGACTCCCCACCCCCGCCGGCAAAACCCAAGGCTGCCTCCCTAGTTCTTGCCTCCACTCACGGGAGCCCCAGCCCCGCTGACATTCTCCTTCCCCACGTCAGTTCCCAAGGCTTTCTCATCTGGCCCAGACTCCAGCCTGCCAAGAAGCTGGTGAAATCTGCGACGCAGGTAAGCTTTCTCCTTGGCGACCTGCCTTTCTCCTGCCACCCCATTCTCCTTTATTTTGAAAACCAGTGGAATTGTACCAAGATCCAAACCAGCAATGGGGTGGGAAAAAACCATCTGGCAACAGCATTGGCTGCAGCAAAGCTGAGGTGTGGCCCAGTCTGGACCACCCCCGCCCCCTTCCACCCGGCTCTCCCTGAGCAGGACAAGGCCCGTCTCAACAGACTTCCCAGCGCCCGTCAGGATTGCACAACAGGGCATTCCGGGTCAGAACTTCCCGGGACAGGATTTAGAGAGAAGTATGTCTAATGGAGAGGAACTGAAGGGCATGGTTCCAGAAGGACCTGAAAACATTATGGCAGTTTTGTTTGGGTTTTTTTTTGCAAGGAGGCAAACAGAACTTCAGGGCATGAGAACAGAACAAAAAGAGCCTGGGCGAAGTCTGAGAACTGCCCAGAGGGAAAGACTGACTGCTGTGGTCCGAGGGCTGACCCAGGCAGGAGGCCGAGGGTCATCCCTGACTCAGCCAGCAGGGAAGCAGGCGGGGGCTGTGGCGGCTCACAGGGACAAGTCACCAAGGAGTTCAGGTGATGATTAAAATGCGGACACCTCCCCAGAATAACTCGAAGACAAGCCTTCCCACACAAGTGCCAAAAGGAAAAAGTCCCCAAAATCTCCTAACACAACCTCCAGAGGTCACTCCAGGTCCTGGTGAATGGGAGACACTCCATCTCCTAGTCCTGGAAAAGCTTCATCCCTTCTGGTTCTTGGAATGTTCTGGAATGTTCACACTCTCAGACATCCCCTCAAAGGCATGGTGATGCCCTCTGGGAGGCCCCAGATGCTCCTCAGGGCCCCCTCGCAGGACCACTCCTCAGCTAGCATCCCAAGGAGGCTCCAAACCCCAGGGCAAAGGGAGCTTCCAAGAATTTCTAGAGTTGGTATTGGCCCTGGGAGGATCTAGCACATCCCCTTCAGGCCCAGAGAGGCAAGGACCTTACCCAAAGTCACACAGAAAGTGTCTCATCTGGCTCTTCAGAGACTAACCCATCTTCGCCCAGAAAGGAATGTCACAGCAGAACGTCTAAGACCATGAGGGGCAGCCCAATGGCTGAGTCCCCTCACACATCCAAGGGCCCCATCAGGGTCTCTCACCTAAGGGCACACAGGCTGGACTGTCCAGTTGTGTCACTGCACTTGCTGGCCAAGTGGCCTCCCACAGCCGATGGCACATCTATGAGCAAAGAAGGAAACCTGCTGATGGGGTGGGGTACAGGGAGAATCACGCGAAATAGGGCACAGAAAGGGCCCGTCCCCAGTCTCTGTGACCTTTTCTTCCCCCTTTCTCCTGTGAGGAGGGAAGGCCGGTGGTGCCCTAGCCCCAGATCAGGCTGTGTGTGCCTGGACAAGCCACTGTTACTGCCCGGGCTTCCCCTTCTACACAACAGGAGGACTGGCTTCAAAGTCCTACTACCCTCACTCTGCCTCTCTCTCCCTCTGGGTTTCTGGAGCCACTGGGAAGCCACGGCCGGCCTGGCCCAGCCTTTTAACGGTGGGCTCCCCAGGGCCTGCCCACGGCCTTCTCCCCAAGTAGGGCAGAGGCGGCTCTCTGGCATGGCTGGACGATTTACGGCCTCATCCAGCCGCCCTTCCGGAGGCTGGAGACCCAGCAGAGATTTTCCACTGCCACAGCTGAGTGCAGGCGTGAAAGGAAGCCCCGGGCCTGAGCCTTGGGCCTCACGCTGCCTTCCCATCTCCTGAACACACAGTCAGGCCGGAGGCCCAGGCCGAACATCTGTGCCTAGGACCCAGCACTCCATCACACTGAAGGGTGAGACAAAGCCCGGGGCCCTGCATCCAGGCCTGAGAGGCCCGGTCCAGCGGGAGCCAGGCCTCCCAGCCAGAGTGATTCACACCAGGCCCTTCCCACTTCCGTTTTCCCCTTTCTCCCCATGACAACATCTTGAACGAGTGCCTTTGCTGGCAAGCCCAAGCACTCTGGGGTTTTCTGCCCTGACGCGGCTCCCACGCTCAGCTGTACACACAGCCCTTGGACAGGCTGCCGAGACTGTGTGTGGTGCTAGGAGGAACACACGAACCTCCGGCCCACACAAATGTTCTCAGAGGCCACGCTCCCTCAGGGCAGCCGGGCCAGGGGAACCAGTGAGGTGCCCCTGCCCCAGCACCGGGTGCGACACCAGCCTCCCTCTGGACGAGCCAGACTCTCCGGGCAGGTCGTGAGCACGTTCAGGGTAAGGCGTATCTGTGCTGCGGAACTCTCCACACCACAGGAAGGTCCTTCTAGGGAGAAAAATACAGACTAAGCTCTCTGCTCCCACTCAAGACGGAACAACAGGGACTAGATGGAGGTTCCCCCCCCCCAAAACCACCACATAACCAGACAAAACTTTTGAAATGGTGATTTTCGAGACACTGAAGAGAGACGACAAAGCGACAGTGGTCCCTGAGGGGCAGAAACAAACAGGGTGGTGAGGGTGCAAGGCAGGGCAGGGAGGTGAACCCGAGCAGAACCTGGCAGATGCCGTGGGCTGCGGAGATGGGGCTGACGTCCACGGGCGCCAGGACAGGTAGAGTCGGCATGCCAGAATGCCAAGATGAGGGAGCCAAACAGAGAGAGAACACCAGAGGTCTGCAGGGGGTCCCCCCAGGGGAACCGCACAAGGCAGGTAGCACATGCCGTTCTTTCCCCAGAGCCAAGGAAAGAACCATCCGGAAGGATGAGAGAGAATGGTGCCCAGCATCCACAGGGCCAGCGCCTGTTCCCAGCAGCCAGACTGCAGAACCTCAAAAGTCAAGGGCACCGGGTAGAGAGAACTGAGGTTGTTGCCTTGAGAGTAAGGAACACTTACCCTGGGCCCTTGTCCCATCTAACTAATCTTAAAAGCAAGATTAAACCTTCCAAGTAAATGAGCCTCGCCCCAGAGGAAGCTCAAGGATATTTACACAAAAACAAAATTCTTCCACATGCAACAAGATGAAATTTGCAATATCTAGGGGAGTCTGGGTGGCTCAATCCGGTAAGTGTCTGACTCCTGATTTCGGCTCAGCTCATGATCTCTCAGTTTGTGAGTTTGAGCCCCACACTGGGCGCCAGACTGTCAGTGAGGAACCGGCTTGGGATTCCCTGTCTCCCTCTCTCTCTGCCCCTCCTCTGCACATGCGTGTGCACCCTCTGTATCTCAAAAATGAACTTTTTAAAAAAAATTCACAATATCTAACATCCATCAAAGATTACTAGGCATGCTACACAAAGCAGGAAAAGACAACCCATAATGAGGAAAATAATCAATTAATCAAAACTGAGCCAGAGCAAACAGGGATTTAGAATTTGCAGACAAGAGCCTTAAAACAGTGATTATGACCATATGCCACATGTTCAAAAAGTCACTTGGAGACAACAAAGATGTAAAAAAAACCTAATCTAACTTCCAGAGACGTAAAATACACTGGATGGGGCGACTGGTAGATTAGGCACTTGGGAAAAAAGATTCACGAACTTGAAGAAATGGCAATAGAAACTATCCAATATGAAAACCAGAGGGGGAAAAAGAATTACAAAAGAAAAGAGCATGTGAGGGTCATTGCCTGGCTCAGTCAGTGGAGCGTGTGACTCTTGATATTGGGATTGTGAGTTCAAGCCCCATGTTGGGTGTAGAGATTACTTAAAAATGAAATCTTAGGGGCTCCTTAGTGGCTCAATCAGTTAAGCATCCAACTCTGATTTTGGCTCAGGTCATGATCTCACAGTTCATAAGATCAAGCCCTGCATTGGACTCTACACTGACCTTCAGGAGCCTGCTTGGGATTCTCTCTGTCTCTGTCTCTGTCTTTCTGCCCCAGCCCTCCTCTCTCTCTCAAATAAATAAACTTTAAAAAAATAAAATAAATTCTTAACAGGGCGCCTGGGTGGCTCAGTCAGTTAAGCATCTGACTTCAGCTCAGCTCATGATCTCACGGTTCATGAGTTCATGCCCCACATCAGGCTCTGTGCTGACAGCTCAGAGCCTGGAGCCTGCTTCGGATTCCATGTCTCCCTCTCTCTCTGTTCCTCCTCTGCCTGTGCTCTCTCTGTCTCTTAAAAATAAATAAACATTAACAAAAAATAAAACAAAATCTTAAATAAAAATAAAAGGGCATGTGAGCTGGGGGCCAATTTCAAACTGCCTAATACATGTGTGATTAGAGTCCCCAAAGGAGAGATGGGGGAGAAAAAGTATTTGAAGAAATAATGGCTAAGAATGTTCAAAATTTAATGAAAACTACAAAAGCAAAGAAAATCTTAAAGGTGGCCAGAATGATTACCCGAGATGAAGTTATTTCATAATGACAAAGGAGTGAGTTTATCAGGCAGACAGAACAATCCTGAAGGTTTATGCACTTAATGCTACAGGTTCAAAATACATGAAGGGCACCTGGCTGGTTTGGTCGCCACAGCACGCAACTCTTAATATCTCAGGGTTGGGAGTTCAAGCCCCATGTTGGGCATGGAGCCTACTTATTAAAAAAATAATAATAATAAAATACATGAAGTAAAAACAGAAGACTCGGGTTTAACATCTGAAAGCCCAATTGCTGTGATTCACCATATTGTCCCATCCACATGAAAAACAGGACAAGGACGCCTAGCGTCACCGCATCTTGCCTACACTGTATTGGAGGCTCCGCAGTCAGTAAAATAAGGCAGAAGAAATAAATAAAAGGCATCCAGATTGCAAAGAAAAGGAACAAAACTGTCTTTATTCTCAGATGTGATCCTTTAGGTACAAAATCTGATAAAATCTACAAAACAGGATATAAGAACAATACGTGAAAATCAGTTTAAACTTCGAAGTGCTAGCAGATTGGGATTTTAAAATACTACTTAATAGCTTCAGAAAGCATAAAATAGCTCAGGATATATCCGAAAAAGATGTACAACGCCGGTACCCTGAAAATGATAATGTGCTGTTGCCAGAATTTAAAGTAGATCTAAATAAAGGGAGGAGGGGAGCCGGGGTGGCTCAGTCGGTTAAGCGGCCGACTTTGGCTCAGGTCACGATCTCGCGGTCCATGAGTTCAAGCCCCGCGTCGGGCTCTGTGCTGACAGCTCGCAGCCTGGAGCCTATTTCAGGTTCTCTGTCTCCCTCTCTCTGACCCTCCCCCGTTCATGCTCTGTCTCTCTCTGTCTCAAAAATAAATAAACGTTAAAAAAAATTTTTTTTTAATAAATAAATAAATAAATAAAGGGAGGGACAGATTACTCAACATTATTAAGATGTCAATTCTCTCCAAATGTATCTACATTCATCACAATCTCAATCGAAATCTAAAAAGTAGGGGTGCCTGGGTGGCTCAGTCGGTTAAGCCTCCGACTCTTGGTTTCATCTCCGGTCATCATGTCCCGGTTTGTGGATTCGAGCCCTGCACTGGGCTTTGCACTGGGCTCCACGCTGACAGAGGAGAGAGCCTGCTGGGGATTCTTGCTCTCCCTCTCTCTGTGCCCCTCCCCTGCTCACGCTCTCTCTCTCTCTCCCTCTCTCAAAATAAATAAATAAACAACACCTTAAAAGTAGGGTTTTTGGAGACATCCCCAAGCTGATTCTAAAATTTACATAAAAAGGCAAAGGATCTAAAATAGCCAGAGTAACTTTGAAAGAAGAACAAATTTGGAGGGCTCGCACTACCTCACCTCACGACTTATTATTAAACTCAGTAACCAAGGAAGTATGTAGTTGGTGTTACCATAGACAAATAGATCAAAAGAGTGAAACAGAAAGTCCAGAGATTGTCATGATCTCGCGGTTTCATGACTTCAAGCTGGGAGTCGGGCTCTGTGCTGGCAGCACGGAGCCTGCTTGGGATTCTCCCCCTCCCCCCCCCCCCCCCCCCCCCCCCTCCCCCCCCACAGGCTCTCTCTCTCTTTTAAAAAAAAAAAAAAAAAACAAATCAACTTGAAAAATTTTTAGAAAAATAAAGTCCAGAAATAGGCCGACACATATATGGGAAACAATTTTTTTAAATAAAGTTTCAAAGGAGACTTGGTGGAGAAAGAATAATCTTTTAACAAACAGCCCTGGACTAATTAGATAGCTACTTGCAAATAAGCAAATAAACAACTTTGATCCATACTTTGTACCATGTACTGATATAACCATATTAGCTCAATGTTATCATACACCTAAATGTAAAACCTAAAACATTAGCACTCCTAAAAAGAATGCGCAAGAGACATATCTTTGTGACCTCACTGTAGGCAAAGATGTCCCAGCTACAATGCCAAAAGCATGAGCTACAAAAAGAAAAACTGATGAAATGGGTCCATCAAAAGTAAATTTTTTTATAGGACAATAGACACTGTTAAGAGAATGAAAAGATAAGCCACAGACTGGGAGAATATATTTGCGAAGCACATAATTGATAAGACTTGCATCCAGAATGTATAAAGAACTCTCAAAGCTGAATAATTAAAAAGCAAACAAACCAAGGTAAAAAGAAAAAACAAATCAGGGGCAGAACAAGAGTTACTCAGACACTATATGCCAAAGACTATACACAGATGGCAATAAAGCACGCCAGAGGAAGTACAATATCATTCATTAGGAAAATGCAAATTAAAACTACAATGACTACATTAATGATTAAATTAAAACCAAAATAGCTAACATTCAAAAGATTAACCATTCCAAGTGCTGGTGAGGATGCGGTAGAGATGGGACCCTCATTCACTGCTGGTGGGAATATAAAAAGGGCACAATCCTCTTGGGGAAACAGTTTTATGGCTTCTTAAAAAGTCAAAACATAATCACCCTCATAACCCAGAGAGACACATGAGCTGAACATTCCATACCCGAGACAAGGACGCCTGTGCCCTTACAATGACCCTAGGAAATGTTCACAGCAGCCTTATTTGTAATAACCCTAGACTGGAAACAACCCAAATGTCCATCAACAGGTGCCTGGACAAAAAAAGCATGGTATATCCCTACGATGGAATACCACTCAGCAATAAAAAGGAATGGACAATGGGGTGCCTGGGTGACTCAGTCAGTGAAGCATCCGACTTCGGCTCAGGTCATGATCTTGTGGTTCACGAGTTCGAGCCCCACGTCGGGCTCTGCGCTGACAGCTCAGAGCCTGAAGCCTGCTTCGGATTCTGTGTCTCCCTCTCTCTCTGTTCCTCCCCCGCTCATGCTCTGTCTCTCTCTCTCTCCTTCAGAAATAAATAAAAACATTTAAAAACATTTAAAAAATAATAATAAAGGTATGGACTATGGAGAGGCATGCCATGGATGAATCTCATGGTAACAGCACTGAGTGAAAGAAGCCAGACCAGAAAAAAAGTACATCTTGTTTGGTTCCATTCAACTCCAGAAAATGCAAACTAATCTGTAGTGACAGAAAGCAGAGCAGTGGTTGCCTAAGGAAGGCGAGGAGGCAGGAAGGACAGATTACCGAGGGGCAGGAGGAAACTCCTGGGGATGACGGATATGTTCCCTATCTTGATCATGGTGATAGCTGGCATACAGAAGTCAAAATTTATCAAATTTCACATTTAAAAAAAGCTCCAGCGAGATGAGGTTTGTCTTCCAACTATCAGATTGAGAAAGACCAAAAGGTTTGATAATAACACTGTTGGCATGGATATGGGGAAACAGGCACTCTGGTAGGTTTCTGGTGGGAGTCTAAACCTCCATGGAAAGTGATCTGGCAATATCTATCCATATCACAAAAAAATTCCACGCTTATGCCCAGAAATTTCATTTCTAGGAGGTTATCTACAAAGATACGCTCGTGTACGTGAAATGACATAAGGTTGTTCAATGCAATTCTGCTTACTATGGCAAGTGTCCATCAATAGGGACTAAATTTTAAAAAAATAACAACAACCCACAGCTCTGGGAGAACCATGCATGGTATACCTCCCAGGCAAAATGAATGAAGTAGCTTTTAATGGGCTCACATAGAATGGTTGAGTGAAAAAGGCAGGTTACAATACAGTTGGCATACTATGTTTCCATCGGGGCATAAAAGGGGGAAAAGATTACGTATTCATTTTAATGCTACTTGCTTGAAACTTATCTGGAAGGAAACACACAAAAACTAGCAACAGCGATTGGCCCTGGGAGGACTATGTGGGTGGGCTACAGCAGGGCCAACAAGACTTTCTATATTATATAAATATATATAACCCTTTATGCCTTTTGAAATTATTAAGCATGTATGTGTTCAATAAATAAATAGGTGTAAATAAAAGTTACAAGTTAAGTGAAAAATAAAATAAGTGAGGTTGATCTATACGGACAGATGTGGAAAGAACACCAAGACATATTGCTAAGTGAGCATGAAGAAATCAATTTGCTGAACACTATTGGTAACATGGTCCCGTCTGTGTAAAAATTAAATAATGACAATTGAATGTTGGTCTGTCAGTTGAGAAATGCTAAAAAACACACGCATACCCACAACTGGTAGTTATCTCGAGGGGGAGCCTCTCACTCTACAGTATCCATTTCTGAGTATTTACTTTCTTTATTTGCTTTTTTTAAAATTTTTTTAACGTTTATTTATTTTTGAGAGAGAGAGAGAGAGAGAGAGAGAGAGAGAGAGAGAGAGAATGCAAGCGAGGGAGGGGCAGAGAGAGACGGAAACACAAGATCTGAATGAAGCAGGCTCCAGGCTCTGAGCTGTCAGCACATAGCCCGATGTGGGTCTCGAACTCATGAACCGTGAGATCATAATCTGAGGGGAAGTCAGATGCTTAACCGACTGAGCCACCCAGGCGCCCCATTAACCTTCTTTATTTGTATTAAGTTTGTATCAGAGGCAAAAAAACAAAAACAAAAACAAAAAAACATAAAAACAAGCTTCAGGAGCTGCCCTCCCCTGGGGCAGTTACTTTTTTTTGTTAACCACTTGCCTAGAAATATGAGCAAAGTCTAAACATGACCTCACCTTTGAATGGGAATTCTACCTCTGGAAATTGATACAAAGAACGTGATCAGTTACAGTCAAAGATTTACATCTGCAGGAAAACATACACGCAAATGTGGTGGTAATCCACAAAAGTAAATTACAAAACAATATGTGCGATGTGATCCAATGAGTGTAGAAAATACTAGTAAACATACATAGAAAGGCCTAGAAGGGACTGTGGGTTAAGGGGAGGTCCCCACAAAGAGCATGAAGAATGGAAGCCTCAGGTCATGATGGCTTGTACTTTCTTCTTTTTAAATCTTCTTTCTCAACTAGTTTACAAATTATACGTTCTTGTTTTTTAAAAAGAGAAAGTTATCTATACTAATAATCTTAGAGCACTTATATATAAAGGTGTTTTTAGAAGAATTAGTTATGATCATGAAAAAAAATAAGCTTTATGTCCAAAATAGAAAAATCAACAACAAACACATTTTGACAAAGCTTACAGCAAATTCTTACCAAAAAACATTAAGTGAAAATTACAGGATGCAATCTTGAATCTGTAAAATATTGAGGGTTGGGGAGGGAGTAATAAATATTAACAGAGAAACGAAGACTAGACTTAAGTAGACAAAAAAAAAAAATTTCCTTTTAATCCAAGAAAGCAAATTTGTTGTTTCAATATTTGGGCCATCATGATCCCTAGGTCGAGGTGAGAATAGGGACAAGACAATTTTAGGCAAGGGAGCCTCACAGCTGTCCTGTCCACAGCATAAGACCCTGAGCAACCATAGGGAGCTACTCCGTGGGAGCCTTGCAGCCACCCACCCTGTGAAGCTCGTGTCTCTTCTCTGCCTGGCAACCATCTACACCCGAACAAGTCCACAGGTTGGAGGGCATGGTCACCGTCCTGACTTCCGGAGGAATCTGCTGGGAGACGCACTTTGCAAAGGCCTCTCCAGAGCATGGCAGGGCAGAGGGGACTTCACAGCCACCCTCAGGCCCAGGGTAGCCACTGGCAGCCTAAAGGTAAGGTCCGGTAGGTGCCTCATTGGTCTGAGACAGGACAAAACCAGGCACTTCTTAGAAATTCTACCTGCTAACAAACTGATCTCTTTCCTGCCCAGTGACCAGGTTCTGGTAAGCACAGGGTCTGCCCCCACCAAGATGTCTTTCAGTAAGACCCAGAAGCATGGAAGCTATGGCTGAAACCAGCAGCATGTGCTAAGAGGGAATCAGGAGTGGGGTTGACTGGAGCCTAAATGAGTTGCTACAAGATTTAGCTGTCAAATACATGGTGCCTTGTTAATAATAATCAAGACTTAATACTATGTACCAGGGACCTGCCACATAGGAACGCCTTTATCCTCAGGATACCCCGTGGAGATGGGTCCACAGTTGTCTTTACTTTACATTTGAGAAAACAGAGGCTAAGAGATGGGATGAGCAGTCTGTCTCCAGTGCCTGATCTGAACCCCCAGCTCCACTGAACCTTCCAAACAAAGGGCTAATATGCCTGTCCCTTCCCAATGGCCATGCCACAGCTATCTGGACAGTCCCTTCAGGAGCCAGGGTGCCAAACAGATGCCAAGCTGAATCATGTGAAACATGGAGGGTCCAAATTTGCCCCTTACAAGGGGGTGGGGCCAGCCTGGGAAAGAACTAGCCTGGGGAAAACACTCAACAGTCCTCCCTCAGAGAGCTAGGGGCCACAGAAGGGACAGCAAGCGGACAGAGCTCCTGTAGAAGTGGGAGATGGACCAAACAGGCTGGGACTGACAGCAGGGCCACACTCCCAGCTGTCCAGCCTGCCTCCCAGGCAGAGGGAGTCTCTGGCGAGACAAAGGCTGTGCCCTGCTCTCCTCCCAGAGGATATGGCAGAGCCCCCCTGTGGACGAGAAACCAACCCTGGGATGGAGAGGACAGCCGTGACCCTGACTGTTCTACCTTTAGGAACTTAGGCAGCTCCAATGAAACCGGAAAGCCTTCATAGCATCTGTAAAATGCAAATAATTCCTCCCACACAGATGTCCTTCCTGGCATGGCTCGAGTGCCTGTCCCACACCTAGTGGTGGCAGGGCTCAAGCAATGCGTGGTCTCTAAGGCCCTTCCATCCTGAGAGTGTGTAAGAGCGTTTAAAGACAAGAGCATTTCCCACGGCAGCGCTAAGGTCAAGGGCTGCTTCCTTGCTCAAGCAAATCAGCGAAGTGACCATCAGTGAGTCTACAAATCCCAAATGCAACCCTCTCTAATCACTGGAATAGAGAAACTGTGATTTGCAGGCACTGAACGACACAGAAATTATGTATGGAGCCCAAAAGAACTGTAATACATGTTTAAATTATATAAAAATACAACTCTGCTATATTACAAACTAATCATTTTATAACTATTGCTCTTACTCTCTCAAAGCAAGGCCACCAATCTCGAGACTGCTCAGTTGACTTTTATTTCTTAGGAGAGGTGTCAGAGGACACTGGACAAATGCCATTTTCTCCCACTGAAAAAATCTCTCAGAATTCATTTATCAACAAACATTTCCTAAGCACAAATAAACAGAAAATTGCAAGACAATATTAATGAGTGTTACAAGCAAGGGAAACTCCAGGGACAAGTGGGAGTCTAGGTCTGAGGCAGGAAAGACTCCATGAAGGAGGTGACCCTTGAGTTATTGGCTTCATGGATAGGAGAGGAGAAATACACCAAGGGCCAACAGCAAAGACCTTTAAAATCCATTGACTAATGGGTGGATGATGAATGATGAATAATAATGGATGAAGGAAAGACAGAGGATGAATTGAAGATGGATGGATGGATGGATGGATGGATGGATGGATGGATGAGGAAGGGAGGATGGATGGATGGATGGATGGATAGATGGATGGAGGGAGGATGGAAGGAGGATGGATGGACAGATGGATGGATGGATGGATGGATGGATGGATGAACAGATGGATGGGTGGGTGATGGAGGGAGGATGGAGAGATGGATGGATGGATGGATGGATGGACAGATGGATGGATGGATGGATGATGGAGGGAGGATGGACAGAGGGATGGATGGATGATGGAGGGAGGATGGATGGATGGATGAATGGATGATGGAGGGAGGATGGAGAGATGGATGGACGGATGGGTGGATGAGCAAGGGATGATGGAAAGATGGATGGATGAGGGGGAGGATGGATGGGTGATGGAGGGAGGATGGACAGATGGATGGATGGATGGATAACCATTGCTACCCTTAAATCACTGAAAGTGGTCCTGAGGATCATGGTGAAGAGTGTTCTAAGAACCAGATTCATCTTCTCTTTTTTTTTCCACCAGCCATGAGGGTCAGCAAGAGGTGACCCTGTAAGGGGAATTATCTTCAGGGACTAGGTCAGGGAAAGGCAAAGCTCTTGCCTCCAAATGGGCAAAGGTTACCAGCAAGAGAAGAGGTACGTGCATATTTGCTGGGAGTTCCCTCTTTTCCACTGCTGTGCCTAGCTTACCTGGGCAAAAAAACAAACAAACAAACAAACAAACAAACAAAAACCTGGAGAACTGAATCAGCCCAAACCTAAGAGGTGGAGAATCACTCTGCCACCCAAATATTCTAGCCCCCCAAAGAACCTGGGTTCCTGTGTGCTTATGTCTCATGACCTGAAGTTAACAACAAGGGCCATCCTTACTTATCATCACCAAGCCACCCCTTCAAAGCATCCCCAGGCTCTCCTAAAGAGCCCCTCTGCAGACTGCCAGAGCCCCTCCCCACTTCATCCTCCAAGTAACAGTGACCCCCTGCAGGTTCCAGAAATGCCACACATCATATGCCCGAGTCATTCTGCCTGGACTGCTGTTCCTTCCCCTGCCTCTCCATGGTAAAGTCCCCATCCCGGAGACCCAGCTTGGGCCCTCTCCTGGAAGAAGGCCTTCCTGGACTGCTTAGGCACAAGTGTTTGGTTAAACAAATGAACCACTGCCAAAAGCGCCCCCACCACCCACCCACCCAGGCTTTTCCACTATTCTGACCCAGGACTCTGCATCCCTGACTAGTAGCTGCCAGGAAGAGCCTGGTACAGAATACATTGTGAAGTGGGAAACTTCCCAGCCTGGGGCCGGGAAAACAGACACATCCAGTTTCTTCCAGACAGCAGGTGAGGGCAGTCCCTGCTCCTGGCAACCTTCCTCTGTAGCTGTCTTCGGAGGTCACACTGGCCAATTCATGACTTTCCTAAAGTAGCCCCCCTGCTAGGCATGGAAAGAACCAGGAGAAGATGCACATTTGAGAAACCTGCTGGGATTTCAGAGGCCAGCGGCTCTTAACCAAGTTAGCAAGGTGTGCGCTTACGGCCGCGAGCTTAATAAGCGTAAGGCACAGAACAGATGTTCCAGCAAGTGCCGGCTGATTGACTGATGGATTGCTCAAGGAATTCCTCTTGATGGCGACCGCCACACCGTTTTGAAATCCAAGGCGCAGAAAAGAAGTTTGAAGATTTCCAGCCTGGTGTGAGAATGAGATGTGAAAAGGCACCGCTGCCTGCTTTATGCTTTAGCAGGTGACGTCTATCCAGGGTTTCGCACTGGTAACATTTGGGGTTGGATAATTTGTTGCCAGGGCTGCCCTGTGCCTTACAAGATGTTAAGCATCTACTCCCTAGATGCAACTAACACACACACCACCACCACCCCCCAGTCTGTGACAACCAAAAATGTCTCCGGATATTGACAAATGACTCCTGGGGAACAAAGCGTCCTAGGTGAGAAACAGTGCTGTGGCCCAGCTGTTCCCAGGGCAGCGCTCAGAAGCCAATTCCAGGAGAGTAACTCTCCCTCTGCTCAGGACTCTGCCTCCCAGTGGCCAGACTCAGTTTACCTATCTACAAAATGAGATCATAGTCTGCAAGTGACTTGCATGCTTCTAGCCATACAGAAGGCACCCAATGATGGCTTTACATTGATTTGTACACAGTTCTCCTGAAAACCTCAAGCCAGAATCTTCGATCTCTCCCCAAAAGCTAGGGAGATACCACTGGAAACCGAGTAAGACCTAATGAGGGCTTCATAGCTGTCCAAACACTTTGGCCAAGTTAGACCACTTTGCAGGATCCATTCTAATGTAACGTTCAGAATTTCAGGTAAACACGTACATACGAGGACATCTATTCCAGCATTTTCTATCATAACTAAAACTAGAAACAATCTATATGTCCAACCACGTCAAGAGAGCAAAGTGAAAATATGACAGAGTCAGACAAAAGAACATCCTGTGGCCAACAAACCCCACATAACTAGAAGTTATTCATTAATAAGCATGGGAAAATGTCCATGATAAAATGCTGAGTGAATCAAGAGTCACATAACTATATATAATGTAATTTCAATTTTGTCAGAAAATACAGAGCAAAAATATTTCACACTGCGGGGGCTCAGTCAGTTAAGCATCCGACTCTTGATTTCAGTTCAGGTCATGATCTCATAGGTTCGTGAGATCGAGCCCCACACAGGGCTCTGCGCTTACAGTGCAGAACCTGCTTGGGATTCTGTCTCTCTCCCTCTCTCTGCCCATCCCCCTCTCCTCTCTCTCTCTCTCCCAAAGTAAATAAATAAACTTAAAAAAAATAAATAAAAAACAATAGAAAGAGACTGGAAGGATATTTAACAAAATTTCCTCTTTATGATGTTCCTTATTTCACAACTTTTTAAAAAGTATGCCTTAGTTTTAAGATCTTGTGGGGAAACTACTTTGTTGTTGTTGTTTCTAATAGTGTTCTATCAGAAGAGAAGTCTCCGCTTGAAACCTCAAGTGTTAAATCAAAGCCCACGCCTTGAATACAGAGAGCCCCTAGCCATGCAAAAAGGATCTTAAACCTAAATAAAGGGAAACTCAAGGAAACAGAAACAGAAAAGGGACCCACAGGGCCTAGGCCACTGGGGAAACCTGAGGTCCCCACAGGGCGGGCTGGGCTGGGCTGGGCTGGGCAGTGGGTGAGACCCAGGCCTGTCCTGTGCGCTGCTCTGTCTGTCTGTCTGCCTGTCTGGACTACTGGCTGGGCCGCTTGGGTGCTCACTCAGGCAGCCAGCTCCGTGAGGCTTGGCTAGTAGATGCCTATGACCGGACACTGGTCTAGAAGCTTGGCTCTCACAGCTGAAATCAGCGAAAGCAGGAGCAGGACTCATACCACAGGTGGGTAGTAGGGGTACAGGGTGGGGAGGCTGTCAGGACCCTCAAGCTCGGCAAACCAAGGCTTCCAAGCCATCAGCCTTGTGCTGCCTCTGGCTTTTCTGCCTGCCACCGACTACCCATCCAAGGTGGGCTCCTTGAAGATGGAAGAGGATGGCAATGAAGAAGTACCACACTAGAGGGTGGGGTCACAGCCTTTCCTGGTAAAGCAGCTGGCCAGAGAGCGCCGGGGGCCCGAGGGGCCTGGGCCTGAGGGCTGGATCTGGAGAAGGATTCAGCACCCGGGTGGCGCGCCGCAGAGACCAGGAGGAGATGGGGACACCAGCAGCCCACGCCCCACTTCCCACAGGGCTCCCAGGGCCAGGGGAGCCATGAAGCGGTGTGCCCTCGCTCTGCCTCACAGTCTGCCCCCAGGAGTGTAGACCAAGCAGAGGAGCTGAGCAAATGTGGACAGAAAATAATACCGCACCTTCAGACCCGCCGAATGCCTCCAAAAGGCCTCCATCCAAACCAAGTGCACAAACAGACGAGCAGGAGTCCACAAGTCCCAAGTTGACACGTGTGAAAGTTTTCTTGTTTCCTGTTCTCTTGAAGTCCTTTGCCCAGGTGCACTTGAAGTATCAACATAAAGCTAACACGGTCTACACTGCAGGACACTACAAATCACAAAACCCCCGAAAGCTGGTGCAGGCCGTCAGAGTCAGAGGCATGTATGTAAGAGCCCAAGTGTCCCAGGCCAGCAGGGATTTAGTGACAGGAAAGGCCAACATTCTCGGGACCTTGACCTTGAGCGAGGGCCATGCTGGGCTCCCACTCAGAGCCTCATTTACTACTAACACACACCAGCAAGGCAGGTCAGGACTCCCACTCTGAGTTGAGAAGCAAGGGCCAGAGAGACACCGCGCCTGTCCTGATGTTCAGCTGGCCCACACTCAGACTCCTTCCAGGCTCGTTTTGCCTTCTTACTCTGAAGAAGACTCAAGGCACAGTGAGACAGGACGTTCTTGAAATAGGCTGACGCCAGGGCCAGGGTACGGGCAGGGGGCACTGCGACGGGGGGTAGGATGCCAGGCAGCGTTGCGCACTAGGGCCGCAGGCTGACCTCACGGGTGGAGGACCATTCCACGGCCCATCCTCCCCTCGGGGCAGGCCCCTTCCACTGGCTCCCAGGCCTCAGGCCATCACAGCGTGGGCAGGGCAGCTGACACTGGCTCCTCTCTGCACCCACGCTCCTGCCAGGCTATCTCTTTCCTCCCCTTCTTCGGAAACCATAAGAACACCCACAAGGTAGGCCCTTCAGCCGAACCTCAGTGGGAATGGAAATTGCAAAATGCCTGCTCAAGCCGTGAAACTGAACCGGCCCCAAAGTGGGTCCAACTTCTGGCCACTTCAGTCATGAGCACTGAGACAGCTGTCATGATGCACACGAGGTTACCTACACAGGATAAAAAACAAAAACAAAAACAAAAACAAAAAACAACAGGAGCCATCCTAGGGACCCTCAGGCCATAACTACACACTTGATAAGCTCACTACACTCTGGTTTCTCGTGGGGCCTGAAAGCTGCCTTTCACAGTGAAAAAACCTTTCACAGTCCCATGAAAGAGAGCCTCTGCCCTAAAGTCCACTTCTCAGAACAGCTCAATTCTTGGCCAGCTTGCCCCAACCTCCAGTCCAGCAATAGCTGGGCCAGGCAGCTAAGTCTTACCATCTGCTGGGACCCATCCTGGGTTGTCCATCAAGCCTTACAGATGCGAATGCTTACCCTTTTCTTATTGCAAAAGTCACAAAGGAACTGGGGAACATCACAGGAAGAAAACACTAATCTGCATCACCCCACCCTAAAGATCCTTGATAAAATGCAGATCTCAGAACGTCACTCCACAGGAATTCTGTCTCATTCAGTATGTACTTCCTGGGGCCTGAAAATCTGCATATTTAACAAACTGCCCACCTGAACCTGATTCAGGAGTCCCAAGAACTCCACTTCGAGATGCCTGAGGCCTTATTCTCAGATTTGCCTCTATAACTCATCTCCTGTTCTGACATCGTTCTCTTACACTATTTCTCTTTTTTGTGCTAAGTGCATCTTAGAAGAAGAAAAAAAAATCTAATTCTTATAGGGATCTGACAGTTAAGAGACTTACTGATATATATGTATTTCAGAATAAATACATATACACATACACGTCACACACCCCACATTCACACGTAACAGGAAGAGTAACTTAACACACTATATCAGGTAAGTGAGTAAACGAACTATATTATATGCACTTTCTATGGATGAAAACATCTGAATTACATTCAAACCGGAAAATTCCCGGCTGTGCAACCCTGGAGTCTGATTTCTCCTTTCCCTACACAAGCAAGGTAACACATGCACACACTCAGTCCGGGGACATCACAGACGTCCCCTCACCTTGATCTCAGCAGACAGTGAGGGCCGGCCCTAAATACGCTGTCACAGCCCGGACACATAATGTATCACCACAGTACAACCCACAGCTGTCTGCAGAAATGTCTGAGTGATGTGCCTTCAACCTGTCATCGGACCACAATGACCTCAATTTTTGGAGAAGTAAAGTCAAAAGTCTACCTTTATCTCCAGAGATCCAAGACATATTTATGTGTCAGCCTTCCTTCAACTTGTCCATAGCCTTCAAGAAAACTTGAAAAGGCCACCACAGGCCCTGTGCTGCCCCTGCCCCCAACACACACCAATGTCCCAAGTCCACCCCCATCCATGGTCATGACATGACCACATCCCAGAGGTGCCCGAGCACTACAGTGGGCTAGGGAGAGTGACTGGTGGGAAGGTGGGGCGTATTCCTTGAGCAGCATTGCATAACCTGCTCCCCGGAAGCCCAAGCAGTGGCGGGAGACCCCACGCTTTCTCCAAACTCGGGTCCTCCCACCCTGCCTGCTCTCTGATTCTTAGGGGTGGGTGGCGAGAGACGAGGTGCGGCGGCTCCCAAGGTTCTGAAGCCAAAGGATCTGAGCTCACCTTTGCCAAGGCCTGCCTTCCACACAGGCAAAAAGCAACCCGCACAGGGTCAGCCAGCTCTTGAATGACTGGTCTCCCTCTCCCCGAGGGTAACCTCAAGGGTTCCAGCTATTTTTCTTCATACGCGCTCATCCATCATGCTAACTCCCTTCCTCAACTCTTTCCAGAGGAAAACAGACTGAAAGACGAGGTATATAAGAAAGGGTTCCTAGCAGTTATGGGGGGAAGGGGGTGCCATCAGCAGTTCTCTTCCTCTGTCCAACTTTCTATACGGCTGCCACCTTTCTAGGCAGGTGTCAACGACTTGGTCTTACGATGGTCTTAACCAGTATAGAATTGTCAGATCACTGTACTGTGTGCACCTGAAACCAGTATAACATTGTATGTTCATGTAGATTTCAATAATAATTTTTTTTAAAAAACGGTCTTAACTAGCAAATGACAAAGACGGGGCAGGGGACATCAAAGGCCCTCACCCCTCTCCACCGGGCTCAGTCATATTCTTCCTTCAAGAGCAGTTCAAAACGGAAGCTCTTCGGTCCCAAAGCAAAACTAGTTCAATCCCCGGGGGTATGTTACTTTGATAGTCACGTTGGAATTATTTAAACGCATTCGTGTCCTCCCTCAGCTGAAACTTGGTAAGACTTCCATCCCCTTCTTTTTAAGCACCTGCTTGGTGAATTGTAGACTCTCAAAGAAAGACTCAACAAATTAAGAGCTATTTTCCGGCCATCAAGGTCTGCCTATACTGCAAATACTCAAATACTAATCTCCCCATCTCAGGTTTAAAAATATGGACTTGGTTTTTTTTTTGTTTTTTTTGGTTTTTTTTTTTTGTTTTTAACTCTCAACATAATGAATGAGCTTAAATATTAGAAGTTGAAATTATTTAGTAAATCATTTCACCTGCAAAGCTTCTATTTGCATAACATTAATTCATGATGGCAGCTAAAACAAATTCATCACATTCTGTATATTAGAAGCTGATTTATGTAGGAATTGAAAAAAATCATGAGCTCAAAATTATGTTGACATGATGTACATGCTCAACGGAGAAAGATTTTTCTCTTTCCATCTTTTCCCTTTTTTTTTTTTTTTTTTTTTAAATCATCTGAACAACTGAATTATGGTGAGGAGGAAAAGGATCTGAGCAGAGGAAGGAGGCGAAGGACTGGCATCTCAGAAAATGAATAATGCTACCGCCTCACGTGTGTGGCAGGCGCTTGGTGCGCATACACACACAGTCTCCGGTTATTAATGTCAAGTATGCCAAAGATACGCTGGAAAATCATTACCATTCATCGCCACTAACCGCCATTAAATTTCAATCAATTCAACTTAGCACAAGTGTACTTGAGCGGCCCTTACAGTTCCTTATAAATGTGGCTCAAAAGTCGGGCTGACTTATTGCATTGTCCACCGCACAAAGAAGCATTGCTAAGCATCTGCTTGGACCCGGGGACCGATGCTCTTTTAACATCCTCAGCATTCAAAGATCTTTTTCTGAGCTAAGAGGTCTTGAATCCCTACAGGTCAAGACGAATGGGGGTGGGGGTGGGGGAGGGGTGCGGACGATGCCGAGAGACCACCACTCTTTTCCAGCCTTTGGGGTGGGGACCGGGCAACAGGAGGCCTCCCTGGCTGTAGTCAGTCTCGCAGATGCCTTGCAGAAAAAGTTTCTGACGCCACCAAAAGTTTGGGAACATGTCTGCTGGCTCTGGTGAAATGCTCTCAACCCACTCTGCAAACTGAGCTGACCTCGAGCTCCCTTCCCCAGGAAGGGGGGATGGGGGGGGCGAGTCCATCGGGAGCGGGAGGGAGATTCAGCCTGGGCCCCAGCTTTGGGAAAAGGCGCCCTTCCCAGGTGCGGGGACAGCGGGCCCGCGCACTCCGGGGAGCTCGCCCGGCGACAAAGGCGGCGGTGGCGGCGCGGGCCCAGTGGGACCTGGCCCGCTGGCTTTCTTCCCGACTCGCCACGAGCACTGTCCGGCCTGCCGCCACTCGCCGGAGGCGGCCGGTGCGCCGGCTGGACAATGTGGCCATTGTTCGGGCGCCGCAAACCAGGCCGGCGGGCAGGTGGGAGGAAGGCGGCGCGGCCGGCGCGCGGGCACTCGGGGCACCGAACGTCCCCCGGCCGCAGGCACGGTCCTCACGGGCTGGGCACGCCGCCTCCCCGGCCAGCCCGCCTCGGGGCGGCAAGTGGAGGGGCGGGGACGGGGTGGGGGGAGGGGGAGATGGGAGGGGAAAGCAGAGAGAGAAGGGAAAAGATGGGAAGGGAGACAGGAGAGAAAATAGAGGGAGAGAGAAACAAAGAGAGTTGGGAGAGGGAGAAAGGAGAGGGAAAAATAAAGCCGTGAAAGAGGAAATGGGGTAAGAGAGACATTAAAGGAGAGACAGAGGGGGCGGAGGAGGGAGTAAAAAGGAGGGGGGGAGAGGAAGACAGAAAGGAGACAAAGAGGAGAGGGAGGACGGGAGAAAGGAGAGGAGGGGAGGGAGAGACAGACAGACAGACGTGCCATAGAAGTGTACCACAGGCTACCCGGGAAGCCTCTGCAAAGAGCAAGAGTTCACCCTATTTCGTAGAGAGAAGCGGTTCCAAACCCAGCGGAGTCAGCAAAGTGTAATCACACCAGGGGCTTTGCTTAATTACAGGTTTCCGAGCCGGGCTGGAGGAAGAGAGATACTTAACTGTGTCCCCGGGAAGGCCTAGGCGGGCTCTCAACTGGTTTGTAAGGTTGGGGAGTACAAATACCCATCTCCACCCGCTCCCTGTCCAAAGCCCCCTGAGCCAGGATCCTGGAGGGGAGGCTGGGGTCTACCGCGTGATAGACTCGGGCTGACCGGAAAGAGCCATCCTGTGCGGGCTTTGAACGCTCAGTTGCGACCGGAGTCCCAGGCTCACCAGTGCCGGTCATCGGTGAGGCCACAGGCCTGGGGAGAGGCCCCGCCTCGGCCTGCAGCAGCGCTGTCCGCCCTCCTACCCCCCCCCCCCCCCCACTCGCGGGAGGCCAGGGGCCCTCGGCCCAAGGGGGGAAATCAATCCCGTGCTAATGAATAAAAAGTCCCCTTTATTTCACTGCTGTTTTTGGTTCATTAAATTTTCCACAGATTTGCAGAGAAGAAAACATAATCAATAAACCCTGACAAAAGTGAACGTGTGAAAAAGGCCAGAGAATGGAAAAGCGAGATAAAAGTGATATCCGATCACAGATTTCAGCAGCAGATGACGAGCTGGGGGCTGCTGGAGAATCTCAATGGACCATCACCCTTTCGCGGCTTTCCTTCCCTTTGCTGAAACTCTTCATTCAAGACAATAGTAAATGCACTAAAACTTTTTTCTTATGCTAATGCATGAAACCGGGCACTCACAGTTAAAACACACTTCCCAGCAACCTGTTTTGTTTTTTTTTTTAGCAACACACATGCAAACACACAAAACCACATTAACTTATTCAATTTAAATGAAAATCTCAAAAATGGTTTAATAGGTACTCTTTGGTCACACCTTCAATGACTTATTTTCCCCCGTTTGCATGTTTTTTAAGAAACCAGGATCAGAACACAACCAGGATTACTGAGGATGCTTTTGTTGGTGAAGAAATTGGGAAAAATAAGACATTAAAAGCGAAGAAAGCATGCTGTTCTCATTGGTGCATTTTCTCAGGGTTTTAACCATCGTTTTGTAGGTGAAAGGCGCTTCTGTCACCCTCAGAATCTAAAAACAATGACCTATGATTTGTTTTTAAAAACCTTTTATATTCCACAGCAAACACCCAAATTAATTTTGGAGAAAAAGTAATATTGAGTCTGGTGTCGTGTGTTTATTCAAAAACCACAAAGCTGTTACTCTTTACCAAAGGACACTACCAAACACCAGTGTCCCCTTCCCTTTGGGTCTTTGAAACAAGCCTCAGGAAACAATTACAGGGTCGCTTTCCTCCCCGAGGTCTTTAGACTGCTGCATATTCTGGTAGTGCGTATAGTCACCTATTCCGCCTCTGAATTTTCTGGAATCTGAGAATAGTTTCTCTCCTTGGCATTCTTCACGTGTTTCATTCGTCCCTGCCTCTGACACTTACTGAAAAGAAGAAAGGGGCGGTGCGGGGGGGGGGGGGGGGGCGGCTTCCCTGGGGTTCCCTTTCAAAGGACCCTGGCCCAGCGGGAACAGCTGTGGCCGTCCACAGCGACAGGGTCCACCTGGCCTGGCCATTGCTCCTGCACCAAGGACCGGGCTCTGGCACAGGTAGAAACCCCACCCCCACCCCCCAACACCGGGGCCTGAAGAAGGAAGACTGGTTTGCTCTACCTCTCTCAAGCCAGCGTCATGAGTGAGCGTCCTTCAGATGAACACAAGCCCTGATGAACACACACTTTCCCAAGAAAAAGCAAGCAGCCCTACCCGTAGTGTTCACAAGGATGTAGGGCTCCTTTCTGAGCGTTAACAAGCCCGCAGGGTGTGTAGGGGTCACACAGGCTTTCAGAGTGCACACGACAACCTCCTGGTCTCATTTAAAGGGAATTGCTGGCATCTGTGGGGTGAAGTCTCCCCCCCCCCCCCGCCCCGGGGTGGCCGAGGGAGGCCCTGATGGGAGAAGGGTGTTTATTAGACAAATATCCAATTTTGTCTGCCTGCCTACTGAATCTCCTGGCTTGCTAATCCAGCCCTATGGGCCGCACTGTGTACAGGGCACTTGTGGGAGTACAAAAAGCATGAAGTATTTGTGTATTTTTCAGTCGGCAGTGCAAACAAGCCAGCTACAGTACACAGCCTCCAAGACCCCCACGGCCAGGCAGTGAGCCGCTGACCGGCAGCCCTGTGGCCCCCTCTTCCGTCCAGGCAACTCAAAGGATCTCCTCTGTCCGATGCTCTCCCCACAAGGCCTGGAGCACCCCCGAGAAAGTGGAGTGGCACTCCAGAAGGGCCTCGCCTAATTCCACACACACTTCAAGGTGGGGCCCAGTCCAGAGTTCCCTCCAAGGCCACGGCCAGGGTCAGTGCGAGCTGTAGAGGTTCCCCCCACAGCCTTGAGAGGTTCTGCTGAAGGAGTCTGGACCCCGCAAACTCCCCCTCGAAACAATTCCCACAGAGGATAAAAACATCTCTAACGGTCCCACCCTGTTCCTCGGGAGCCTGGCCGGGCTTTGGGGGGCGGTGGTTCTCCCTCTCAGCCTCACCCGCTGGCTGACTTGGAAAACAGACTGCTCTCACTGGTCTCTCAGATGCCAGAGCAAGGGCCAGACAGTTCACCCGAGGGCGATCTCGTGGGCAGGTGGGCTCCTCACCTACCTGGGACTCTTCCTGCATCAGGGTAGATCCCCCTAGAACCACTAAATCACCTCCCAAAGTCGGCGGGTTTCTCAGAGCAGAAGGAAAATACAAAACCAAACTTCAGTAATACGAAACAGTAACTAACTTTGAAACTCTTAGACAAGTGACAACTTTCCTTGCGTCTGGGTTCGAATGGAATCTAAATCGGGGAGAGAACATTTCCACAATTTCCAGTAACTCTCAGCCATGGGAGGGAGAAGCAGGCAAGTCTAGGAAAACGGAAGCAAGAAAGATGAAGGAAGGAGAGGAAAAGTGTGGCCAGAGGCCCACAGGAGGGAAGCCTGCAGGGCACACATCTGCAAGTTCTAGAGTCCACATTCTAGAACAGCCCCAGGGCAGACCAGAAGCTGGGAAAAGCCCAAACGAAGAAAGTCAAAATTAAAAGCAGCCAAGCGTGGCCAGGGTGCCCTCCCCTCCCCTGGGGAAGACCAGCCCAAGTAGCCACACAAAGAATTCCCTCGGGTGGGTGCAACTGCTAAGTCGCTCCCAGGCCCAGGGAGGCCTGCCCTCAGACACTAGGAAGCAGGGAAGGAAACTCCCAGCCAAGGTAAGGAAATGGGCGGGGAGGGGGCCCGGAGGTGAAGTGGCCAGAACAGATCTCATCAGGGGGACTTGCGACTAGCCTGCTCACTCCTCCGCTTTCCACCGCTGTATATTTTGGATTTCACAGTTTATTTACTTTACTTTTTGGCACTGGGCCCCCTGAGCATGCCAATACAATATTTGTTTAAACACTATTTTATGCCGCTTGCGAGGGAAACGTTTACTTTCAAATTCTCCAACATCCCCCAGAGCCTCGTCTGCAAACAGCATATGAGCGTTTTACAACTGCTCCCTTTATCTGAAGCTGTCGGGATTAAACCTTCACACGCCCGGCGAGGGCGGTGGGGCGGGGGCCCAGGACTCCGCCGCGGCCACCGGGCTGCAAAGCCCGCGCCAGAGGCCGTGCACCCAGCGGGATGCCCGGGTGGGAGGGCAGAGCGGCGCAGGAAACACCCCCCCCCCCCCAGGGCCCGGCACCGGACTTGGGAAGGGTGCGCTTTTCCAGCAGGAATCTACCCAGAGAGCCACATGAAAATTATACAAAAGGGAGGGGAGTTAAGGGAGGCACCCAGGCGGGGTTTGGGGGGCGGGGGGGAGGGGAGCGAGGCCCGCAAGCGCGTCCGCAGTCGGTCACCCAGGGTGAAGCGCGCGGGCTCCATCCAGAGCTCCTCGCGCTGTAAAAGTCGGGTTTCCTAGGAAATGACAGCAATTACTGCTGGGCTGAAAAGGCGCCGAGTAGGGTGGACTTTCAGCTCCCCGACGCGGCGGGCGCGCTCACACTCGCACACGCACACGCTCCCTTCCTCCTCCCCTCCCTACCCACCCTCCGCCCCCGTCCGGGAAAAACGCTCCCCTCTCTAAACCCTTAATAGGATTGGCGCCCAACTCTCTACGCGCCTCTCCCCATCCATCACACACAGATCAAGTTGCAGTAGTGGATTTTTCAAATTCCTCAGCAAATATACTTGTTGAGAGATTGGCCCTTCGGGGGTGGGGGGGGGAAGACGATAAGTGGGGGCGGGGATGGAAGTGAGGGGTGGGGGGACCCGAGGACCGGGCCAGGGATTACGTGCGGATCCCTTCGAGAAGTCAAGCGGCTCTAGGGGCGGAGGGCAGGGGAGGAGGAGGAGTTGGCGGAGAGAAGCAAGGAGGGAGGCCGGAGAGGAGAGCCTGACCGAGGGGGAGGGGGGCGACAGGGCCCGAAGACCGGGAGGAAGGAGCGAGGAAGAAAGAAAGGCAGGGCTCCGCGACGGGTAGCGCGGAGAAGTGCAGTCAGAAGTTCCCAAGTGGCTGGCCGCAGCCCCTCCACACACCGCACACTCCCCTAAGTCACGCTCCCACCGTCCACCTCCGGGAGCTTCGCAGCATCCCAGCCTCCGGTGCTACCCACCACCTCCCGCACAAACAGCCCGCGTCTTAGACGCGGTGAAGACGGGTTGCGGGCCGGCCAGGCTGTGCAACGGGAGAGGACGGGCTCTTCCCCCAGGTAGGAAAGGGGATGCAAAATCGCCCACCGGCCACAAGTTCCTTGCCCTGGACCCCCCGCCCCCTTTTCGTCCCCGCCCGGCTTGGCCAGAGCCCGAAACGGCGCCGCCTCGCCAGCCCCCGGCCCCCCAAGCCCGGTGCCCCGATCCCTGTGCCGTGGCGAGGATACACGGCCGAGGGACCTTCCGAGACGGCGCAGCATCCCAGTCGCCCCGGGCTCGGACGGCGTAGGGGGCACTTCGCAACGAAAAGCAAGCAAAAGAAGGCCAATGCAACTTTACCGAGGGAGACAAAAGTTTGCCTCTAGCACGCAGGTGGCCTCTGGGGCGCCGGGCGGTGGCTTCGGGCCCCCATCCCAACTTGGCTGGCGCGGCGACCCGCCGCGGGCTGCCGTGTACCGGGGCTCAGTCCGGCCGGGGCGGGGCGGGGCGGGCCAGGCAGGGGAGGGGACCGAGAGGCGGGCGGGGGCCCAGCAGCCCCTACCGCCCGCGAGCCGGGAGCTCCCCTAGGCTCCCGCGCGCCGCGCGGCCCACGTTCCTTGCTTCAGCTCCTCCGGCTCCTCTGGCTCCCCCGGCGCCTCCTCGCCTTCCTGCGCGTCCGCCGCCGCCGCCGCCGCCTCCCGCTCCTCCTCGAAGTCTCATTGATGGGAGTTTGAAAAAAAGTCCGCGGAGCCGTGCTGCCTCGGCTGGCGAGCTCCGGCACTCCTGCAATCCATCAGCGCCGCCCGGACGGCGCAGCGCCCCCGCGCGCACGGCTGCAGCACACCCGGGCGCCGCGCCCCCGCCCGCGCCGCGCGCCCCCGCCTCCGGGGGCACCCGGGGGACCCGGGGCCAGGGGAACCTGGGGGTGGGGGGAGGGGCGGCCGAGGATCCTCTTCCCCAGCACCGAGTCTCGAGAGAAAGCACACCTACGAACAAAGTTCGAGCAGGGAACGAAAGAACGCGCCAGTTTCCAACACTTTTTTTTTTCTTTTTTTAAGGCGCCAGGGTTGGGGGGGGGGGGTCGCTAACTCAAGTCAGATGAGCTCCGGGGCTGAGGCGCAAGGACTGCTCTGTTTTCAATCTCTGAAATCACCCGCCCTCCCCACCGCCCTCTTCCCCTCCGCCGGGAGATGCCCGGGTCGCAGTTCCCAGTGCGCCCGCTCCTCCGGGCGCCGGGGCGGAAGCCGGGGACTGGAGGCAAAGGGGGGGAGGGCGGCCGGCTCCGAGCGGACCCTCTTCTAGCCGGCAGGGCGCGCAGGTGCCTGGGGTCCTGCCCGCGCCCCCGCTGCGGCTCGCACGAGTCGCCTTCCGAGCGCCTGCAGGCGAGAGGCGAGAAGCCTTCTAGGTTTGGTACATGTGTGTTTTGCAGGGAGGGTTTTTGTTTGTTTTGTTTGTTTTGGTTTTTTTTTTTTTTTTTTTTTTTTAGAGACTACACTCTAGCTGCCACAGCCAGATGGAAGTAATCAGAACCCAACAACAACAGAGGAAGAAGGAAGAAAAAAACCTCACTGAATTTTGGGCCAAAGTGTATATGGGGGTGTGTGTGAAAGAACTCGCTTAAGCAAACTGGGTGACTCGCTCAGGCCCTCAAGCCACACCATCGCCAGAACTGAGCGGCCTCGCTTGGAGGAGCTTGGGAGCCGCTGGCTAAAGCGTCCCCTAAGTCCTCTGGGGCCACCAACCTGTCTTTGCTGACGGTTCTCCCCCAAAGAGTGCCTCACTGGGGGATTGTTGTTTTTTTTTTTTAATGTTTCTTCCCAACGTTTGTGAAACACCATGTGCTAGGTGACGATTAATCGTTCCTGACCAGTAACAACTCCTTTATATTATTTAACCTACAAAAGTCGGAGATTGGTTCACTTCCCCATTTTACAGCTGAGAAGACTGAGCTTACAGAGGAGTTAGGTAACCTGTCTGAGGTCAGAGCACAGAGCCACCATCTGTGAATTTCAGTGGGTTGTACCATTAGTTCAACTAAATTGGCCCAATTGAGACGGGTGGAAGCATCTCTCTCCCTCAGCCTCCTTCCCTGCAGTTGCTTCTTGTCTGGAATGCAGGGGGAAACAAAGGCTCGCAGGGACAATTCCACACCCCCTGTGGGGGTGTGACCTTCACAAGCCCATTTTACTGATACACTCCCTTTGGGTCAGTAGCTCTCTCCATATACCATTCATTGACCATTCCCTGACTTTATTTTTCACCTTTTAATCAAAGAGGGAAGGAACAGTATGGTCCCCGTTCCCTACCACCTACCTTCCTTCTCTCCCCCTTATCTTTCTTCTTGACCTAGAGGAAAAAATATGCAGAACAATTCTGATTTTGTTTTTCCGCAAATGGGCTCCCCGATGGGAAAGAAAATCCACAGAGTTTTTAAAAAGCAAAACTTGTAGAAGCCAATGTATTTATTAAAGGGAAGCAAAGTTTGAAAGGGGCTTTTTCTTTAAATATGATCGGATTCACCATTCCTCTGTGCTATTTGTTTAAATTCCTGCTGGGCTTTTGGAACACAGACTCCAAGGAGACAGAAAAAGTAAACTCTCCCTCCCTGCCTTGGCCATATTTTAATGATCCTTTTCATATCTACCCCCATGAAATGCGGGGAATCATTTCATGTTACTGGAATATTAGCTTCGTCGGCTGATTACTTCATTATAAGTTTGTTGGTTTCCCTGTGTTGTTAGGTTTGTGAAGGAGTTTAAACAAGTCAACATTTTGAGAGATTTCCTTTTTCTCTGTTTTTTCCTCTCAAACCAGCTCAACTCCTGCTGGAATCCAGGCACTCCCATAACCTTTCCTGGCTTATTTCGGCAAGGAGGTGGCTGTAAAGATGAGAGTGGAATGTTTTCGGTTTGAGGAGAGGCTCTAGACACCATGCCTTAATCTGTAGACAGAAGTTTGGACGCTGGAAAAAGCAACAAGGTTCACAGCAGAGAAAGCCTTCATCTGAGCGTTGGGACACTGAGTTCTGGTTTCAGATCTAATACTAAACGTATGGCCTTGGGTAAGTCCTGGTTCATTCAGTCGGCAACTTTCTGTGAGCCAGGTGATGTGCCAAGTGACCCCACATCACAGTGAGCAAGACTGGTGAGCACCTTTCCTGCGTGAACTTAACGTTTCATTAAACCACAAATAGGGGCGCCTGGGTGGCTTGGTCAGTGGAGCATCTGACTGCAGCTCAGGTCATGATCCCCACGGATCGGATCGTGGGTTGGGACCCCGCGTCAACCTTTGCACTGACGGCGTGGGAGCCTGCTTCGGATCCTCTGAGTCCCTCTCTCTCTGCCCTTTCCCCCACTCGCACTCTCTAAGATAGATAGACATTAAAAAAATAACCACAAACAAATATATAATCGGAAACTGGGTAAAGAAAAAAAATGCAACGTGCTCCATGCTTGTGCCTGGTGACCTGAGCCAGCATGGGGGGCGGTGCAGGGCTCAGGGAAGACATTCCTGAGAAAATGAGGTTGCACTGGCGTGAAGAGGGAATGGACAACCAAGGCAAAAATAAGAAGTGGAACCATGTTACACTGAAAAGCTTCTGCACAGCGATGGAAACAACAGGGTGAAAAAGGCATCCTGTGGAATGGGAGAAAAATATTTGCCAATGATATATCTGACAAGGAGTTAATTTCCAAAATATATAAGGAACTCCTGAAACCCAATAGCAAAACCACAAATGACCCAAGTCAACATGGGCAGAGGACCTAAACAGACATTTCTTCAAAGAAGATATCCAGGTGGCCAACAGGTACCTGAAAAGGTGCTCAATTTCACTCATCACCAGGGAAATGGAAATCAAAGCCACGATCAGCTATCACCTCGCACCTGTTAGAGTGATTAGGGTCAAGATGACAGGCGGTAGCAAGTGTCAGTGAGGTTGCAGTGAAATTAGAACCCTTGTGCATTGTTGGTGTGTATGGGAATGCGAAATGGTGTAACTGTTATGGAAAACAGTATGGAGGTTCCTCAAAAAAATTCCAGATTAGGATACGATCCCCAATCCCACTTCTGTGTATATATCCAAAAATACTGGAATTGTGATCTCGAAAAGATATCTGCATTCTCACGTTCATTGCAGCATTATTCATGGTAACTAAGATCTAGAAACGACCCAAAAGTACGTTATCAGATGAAGGGAAAAAGAAAATGTGGCATATACATGCAACGAAATATTAGTCAGCCTTAAAAAAGAAGGACATCTTGGGGTGCCTGGGTGGCTCAGTTGGTTGAGCGTCTGATTTAGGCTTAGGTCATGATCTCACCGATTGTGGGTTTGAGTCCTACGATTGTGGGTTTGCCCTAACAGCGCAGCACCTGCTTTGGATTCTATCTCTCTCAAAAATAAATAAAAACATTTTTAAAAATTTTTTTAAAAAGAAGGAAATCCTGCCATTCGTGACCATAGACCTACCTGGAGGCAATTATGTAAAGTAAAATAAGTCAGCCAGAGAAGGACAAATACTGCATGATTCCTCTACCAAGAGGCTAAAATAGTCAAAGGTATAGAAGTAGACAAAAAAATGGCGGCTCACCGGCCAATGAAGATGGGGAAACAGAAGTTGTCCAGTGAGTATGAAGTTCCAGTTATACAGGAAGAATAAGTTCCAGAGTCGATCGTTGCACAGTGTGGTTGTTACTAGGGGTGTGAAACAAATCAACCCAAACTCCCAACTCCCAACCCAAACTCAGTGGGATAAAACAACCATAGACTACGCACAAAGATGCTGTGGGTCAGGAATTTCGACAACGCGTCTCTACTCCGCAGTGCTGGGGCCTCAGCTAGAAGACCTCAAGCCTGGCACTGGCACCATCGATAGACTGGCCCACTCACACGCCTGGCACTCAGTGCTGGCTATGGGCTCGGGGGGACCTTGGCTCCTTTCTGTCTGACCTCTCCATGTGGTCTCTCAGACCAGCTTGGGCCTCCTCACAGCATGGCGGTGACTAGGTTCCGGACTGAGCGTAAGAGGAGATAGCCAGGTGAAAGCCTTCCAAAAAACACACGTCTATAGAAGGAGTAAGAAACGGAACGATGGCACCTGAGGGGGGCAATATTGGGCGACAGGCACACAAAGGAAGGATGTCAAGCAGGCCAAACAGGAACCTTTTACAAAACTTTGGAAGCCACCTGCCGAGATTCAAGGGAAGGGAAAATAGACTGTACTTCTTGATGGGGGGATGGCAGGACTCTGAAGAGCATGAGCGGTCAGAAATGGCGCTGTGGCTATTTTGGGGGATAAAGTCTCCCCACACAACACTCAAGTGGAGACAGGGAAGACTGGAAAAAGGCCCTGAGGTGGCCCATGAGGTGTATTATTTGGTGACTTGGCTACCAAGCCCAGGAGCAAGCACTCTGGTACACTAGAAAGAAGTGACAGACCCGATCCCTACCCCCCGAGGAGTCTCCACTCTCATCAAGACAGACACAAATCTGGCCACAACGGAAGGATGCAAAATGTGGGGCGCTTGGCTGGCTCAGTGGGTGGAGTGTGCGATCCTTGATCTCAGGGTTGTAAGTTCGAGCCCCACGCTGGGTGTGGAGATTACTTACAAATAAAATCTTCTAAAAATTAAGAAAGGAAGGATGCAAAACAGGGTACGAGGTGGGGAGCGAGCGGTGGAGCTCTGGCTGAGAGAGAGGAGGCCAGGTGGTAGAACAAAGAGCCAGTCGGTGGCCAAACAGGAGAGGCAGGGAGGGTGTCAGATCAGCAATAAGGGCCAATCCCCAAAGTGGGCTGATAATGTTTTCTTCTTTCAGGGGTCCCGACTTGGCCCTCGGTCCCCCTGTCCCTCTATCCCAGCATCCCTCACGCAGGCTCTGGGATCAGTAACACCGGGAAGTCTAGAGTCAGTGACTTCTATTACTTAAGGTTACAGTGCAAATACGCTTGGGAGGCTTAACACAACGTTTCTACGGGACACTCCTACCACTGTGAGTGAGTTTATCAGAGGTCTTCCACAGAACACGCTCATATAGAAGGAGCAGGTGCACAGAGGGAGGGGCTGGGCAAGCCAAAGATGAACACATATTTCTAACTTTCAGTGCAAATCTTCAACCCTCTCCCAGACAACATTGTGGGGGAAACGACATAGAGGGGATTTGTGCAAGGTTGGGAGATGTTAGCAACCCCTCCCCACAGAAGCAACCGGTGAAAACCCTTTTCTTTTTCAGAGCAGCCCTGGAGGACACAGCTGGGAGAGATTCAAGTGCAGATGGACCAAAACTAGAAAAAAAAAATTTCTTTAATGTTTATTTATTTTTGAGAGAGAGGCAGAGTGCAAGTGGGGGAGGGACAGAGAGAGAAGGAGATGCGGAATCCAAAGCAGGCTCCAGGCTCTGAGCAGTCAGCACAGAGCCCGACGCGGGGCTTGAACTCACGAACCGCGAGATCATGACCAGAGCCGAAGTTGGACGCTTGACCGACTGAGCCAGCGGGGCGTCCCCCAAAACTCTCTAACTAATGGATTCCTTCATGCATACACATATGAAAGTATGCATTCATTCATTCACTCATTCATACAGTCATTCATTGATTCGTTCATTCATACACATATTCATTCATGCCTCCTTGTTGAGCTCCTACTACTACCATATACTTCAGAGCCTTCTTCCACCGGCTAGTTCCTGGCTGGGTGGTACTCCCACCAGCCCCTGTGTCAGCTCAGAGTGGTGAGGGCTACGAAGGAGATTGCCATGTGCAGGGTAGATTGGAGAAGGAAGGATGGTGAGGCCATCCTGACAAGGGGAGAGGAGGCAGCAAGATCAGCAGGGCCTAGAGATCCAGGGGACGGTTGTCAGGAGTTTTTTCTCCCTTAGGGCCAGCCCTCTCAAGAACTTTTCTCAAGGTGCTTGTGGGTGTCTTGGCCAAACTGATAAAGACAGCTTTGTCTTCCAGCCACTAGTGACTCTTAAGATATCAACAGTCCTCTGATTAGTCCAACTAATCACGTAATAATGAAAGCCATTATTTCAAGACAATTTCTCAAAATTCTCAAAGACACATAACTGAAATGTGATGAAATTATTGTAAGATATCGGACTGACTTACATAACGATCTCAAGGAGAGCCTCTCCATGCCCGTAATGTATCATAGTTGACTCTGTCTCCTCTCTCGGGAGTCACTGGGAAACAGTGCAGAGACCATGTGGGAGATGACCAGCTTCTACTTCATCCACTTCCTTGGGCTCCCCCCATTCCATTGATTGTCTCCACCAGAAAGAAGATAATGTGGAAGCCACTTGTGGACTTCATTAAAGAAGCATTCAGACTTGGATCTTGGGGCCTCCAGGTGGCTCGGTTGGTTAAACATCCCACTCTGGATTTTGGCTCAGGTCCTGATCTCGTGGCCCATGGGATCGAGCCCTGCACTGGGGTTCTCTCTCTCTCTCTCCATCTCTCTCTGACCCTCACTTGTTCCCACTCCCTCTCTCTCTCAAAATAAATAAATAATTTTTTAAAAATTAAAAAAAAAAAAAAACTTGGATCTTACCCACATGCGTATCGATCATTTCTCTCTTTCACCACCTCCTCTGTTATCCATTATTTTATTCATGTTTCAACGTGTCTTTCTTTTTTTCTTAATATCTTTATTTTCAAGTAATCTCTACACCCAACACGGGGCTCAAACTTACAATCCCATGATCAAGAGTTTTATGCTCTACCCACTGAGCCAGCCAGGCGTCCCTCAACTTGTCTTTCTACAGGTTCAGTGTCAGAAGTTTGACACTAGGTTACTTGATGAGCCTCATCTGGCTAGAAGTCATTTGGGGAGGCAAGTTCCCACTGCCTTTGAATAAAGTGAAGGTGGCAAGAGATGGCTTGGGGACCGTCCCTTGTTAGGCTGTATAGTATAGGTGTCACCATAGTGGTTGCAGGAAACAGCTTCACGAGGGCTGGAGTTGGTCAGTAACTGAAGATAGTCCGCATGGGTGTTTTGCACAACAAGCCTTCCCCACTCAAATTAACATACAAGTCCAAGATTTTCATAGAAACCAGCAAAGTCAGTTGGAAAATAAAACGGAACAGAAGCCCCCAGTTATGATAGCGAAGAAGAAGAAAGTACAAGCTATGAAGTTTAAATATTACAAGAAATGCCCTAAATCTGTATGAGGGAAAAAAAAAAAAAGCATAAAACACTACCAGCAGACAATTAGATGTGAACATATAGAGAGATATGTGTTCTTGGTTAGGAAGATTCAACCCTTGAAGAAGATACTTCTTCCGAAGTGAATGTATAAAATACTGCAATCCACATAAAAGTACTGTCTTTTCTTGGGGCAGAGGGAAAAAACCGGGCTAGCAAAGTTAGCAATTATAAAGTTCATTTGGATGGAGAAAGAACAAAGAAGGGCCAGGGGAAAGCCCCAAAAAAGAGAAGCAAAATATTGCTTTAATATCTGCCCCATCAGATATTAAAACATAAAGCCTCTCTAACTAAGACGATTTGGTATTGATGAATGAATAAAAAGATGGACCAGTGGAATGGAATACAAAATCCAGAACTAGACCTCGCTGGGCATGGAAATTTCAATGTTGATAAAAGGTGACATGGTGAGTGAGGGGGGAGAGATACACTTGTTAATAAGTCGCAGTGGGCTAACTAGAAATTAACACTGGAGCAAGGTACCAGTTTTCACCTGCCGCACCCAACAGGACCCCAAAACTGGACAGCACGCTCTGACTGTATGGAAAGCAGTCACTCTCATACATTCCTGGTGGGAACGCAAAATGGACAGCCCCAGTGGAGGGAGATTTGGAATACCTAGCAAAATCGCATATACATTGACCCCTTTGACCTGCCCATCTCACTTCCGGGTATCTATCCCAGACACAATTTAAAAAGGCTTGTGCAGGAGACTAATAACAACAGCACTATTTATTAAAAAAAAAAAAAAAAAAAAAAGACCGGAAACTACCCAAATATCTTCATGTCAGGTGAGATTGAATGAACTAAAGCACATAGTCCTAAAAAAATAGAAACTATAAGAAGGAACAGGGAGGGGTACCTAGGTGGCTCAGTCAGTTAAGCATCCGACTCTTGATTTTGGCTCAGGTCATGATCTCACGGTTGGTGAGATCAAAACCCGCATGGAGTTTTGCACTGACAGTGCAGAGCCTGCTTGGGATTCTCTATCCCTCTCTCTGCCTTTCCCCCACTTGTGTGCAGGCGCATATTTTCTATCTCCCTCTCGAAATAAATAAGTAAACATTTAAAACAGAAGGAATGAGGCAGGGGTGCCTGGTGGTTCCATCGGTGGAGCGTCCAAATTTGGCTCAGGTCACGATCTCACGGCTCCAGGAGTTCCAGCCTTGAATTAGGCTCACTGCTGCCAGTGTAGAACCCACTTCGGATTCTGTGTCCACCTCTCTCTCTGCCCCTCCCCACTCACTCTCTCACACACATACATACATAAAATGAAGGAATGAGGCATATTTCTTAAGCTATTCTATACATTTTTACGGGAAGGAAATTTTGTGAGACAAACTGTATATGGTCTAATATTATTGATCTTAAAAAGAGTGAGACACTGTATGTGTGGCCAGATACATACATAAGAATTGTTTATATTGTTAAGTTGTTAAACCATAACAATGTTTTAAAATTGTTAAACCATAACAATGTTTTAAAATTACCGAGCAGGAGAAAGAGGGAATAAGACAGAGGGGAGAAAGATGAAAGCTAGACTTCCTTTAACACACCTTGGGTTTTTAGACTTGACATTGGAGCCATGAAAATATATTACATTATAACAGAACAAGAATTCCCTTTCAAAAAGTAATCCCCATAACTAAAAGATGAAACAAACGAAGATAAATGTGTGTCCAATTAGTAGATACAAAGAGACGGAATATTCCACATAACCTGAAAGCAATAATTTGCACAACCCGGGATATACCTTTAGGGATACGTATAGGACAAAAAGAGCTGAGGGGGAAAAACACATAGTTTTCAGTAATTATATTGTGGGTAGAGTGTTGATATTGGTCTGAGATACTGCATATATAGCAAGAAATAATGCAAATGAGTAATCCTGTTAGCGTTGTTGACAACTGACAATGTTCAGTATGGGAGAGAGGAGATACAGATGTAATATTAATAAGGTTAAGTAAAATCTGGGGCACCTGGGTGGTTCATTCAGTTAAGCATCTGACTCTTGATCTCAGCTCAGGTCTTGAACTCACGATCGTGAGTTCAAGCCCCACACTGGGTTCAGTGCTGACCGTGAAGCCTACTTAAAAAATAAAATAAAATAAAATAAAATAAAATAAAATAAAATAAAATAAAATAAAATAATAAGGTTAAGTAAAATCTGTGGTTGTGAATTTGAGTTGGAAATATTATGAATTCATGAACTATCGTTATGAATTCATATGAGAATTTGGTTTATAATGTAAATTCTTTCTTCTTTTTTTTTAAATCATGTGTTCTAGCTATGTCCATTGGAAAGTCCTAAAAGCAGTGACCGATCCAATAGCAATGAGCAGCCCAAAGGACCAGAATTTGATTTCTAAATACCATTTCCCACCATAAAAGAACCAGAGAAATGGAGGAACGGTGGATTCCAGGTGTTGGGAAGAAAGTGTCTGTGAGGCACCATAATAAGAGGAAACATATTGTTATACCAGAAAGCAAGGCAGCTGTCGAAGCCGCTTAAGGTTGTGTCAAAGCACTCAGAACCAAATAAAGAAGCTTCCTGTCCAAACAGGTGACCTTCAAGTTTCAATAACAATAACAGCATGGGACACCTGGGTGGCTCAGTAGGTTAAGTGTCTGACTCTTCTTCTTCCTCTTCTTTTTTTTAAGTTTATTTATTTATTTTGAAAGCAAGAGAAAGCGCAAGTCGGGGAGGGACAGACAGAGGGAGAGAGAGAGAATCACAAGCAGGCTCCAAGCTGTCAGCGCAGAGCCCGACGTGGGGCTCGAACTCACAAACCGTGAGATCGTGACCTGAGCCGAAGTCAGACGCTTAACCGACGGAGCCACCCAGGCGCCCCAAGCTTCTGACTCTTAATGTTGGCTCAGGTCATGATCGCACGGTTTGTGAGTTGGAGCCCCCCCATCGGGCTCTGTGCTGACAGCTGATAGCTCAAAGCCTGCTTGGGATTCTGTCTCCTTCTCTCTCTCAGCCCCTCCCCCGTTTACTCTCTCTCTCTCCCTCAAAATAAATAAACATAAACTTGAAAAAAGAACAACAACAATGGGTTAAAACACATCAAATAAGTCTAAATCCATGCACATGTAAATACACTTGAAAGAAAGCCCACCTCTTTGGTTTCCTTGAACCTGTGCTGTCCATGATAGTGGCCACTAGCCGTCCAGGGCACTGAACACTTCAAATGTGGTCAGTCCAACCGAGGAACTAACGTCTAAGCTTTATTTAGTTTTAAGTTTAAAATCTGATACTCAATTCAGCTATAGGAAAACTTTTTTTTTTAATTTTTTTTAATGTTTTTTTTTTTTTTTTTTTTTTTAATTTTTAAGACAGAGACAGAGCATGAGTGGGGATGGGGCAGAGAGAGAGGGAGACACAGAATCTGAAGCAGGCTCCAGGGTCTGAGCTGTCAGCACAGAGCCCGACGCGGGGCTGGAACTCACGAACTGTGAGATCATGACCTGGGCCAAAGTCGGACACTCAACCGACTGAGCCACCCGGGCGCCCCTACGAAAACTTTTTTAAGTGTGTTTGGAACAACTTAGGTATGTGAGTCGACGCTTTCCACTATAAATGTTGTAAAATCCAATCCCAGGTCACGCATTGTGGATGAAAATGTAATACCTTCTCTCAAAATAAGTAAACAAACATTTTAAAAAGTTACAGCACAGGGGCGCCTGGGTGGCTCAGTCAATTAAGCGTCTGGCTCTTGATTTCGGCTCAGGTCATGATCTCGCAGTTGTGAGATCGAGCCCCCCCCCCCCCCCCCCCCCATCAGGCTCCGTGATAAGCCTGCTTGGAATTCTCTCTGTCTCTCTGGTCCTCACCTGCTCTCTCTCTCTGTCTCTTTCAAAATAAATAAAAACATTAAAAAAAAAAAGTTACAGCACAGAGTATTGTAAGAACCTGCAGGAATTGCACCCTACAACTCTCTAGGAGGGGCAAAGCTGGGGAGATGGGACCAGAAGACAGAACACACGTCTGGGGCAATGCTGTCAGCTTCTGCAAGCAAGGAAAGGGTGGATGCTGACGCTAACCGACCTGGTGGAAAGTCTGGTGCACGGACAGGATGGAGAGATGGTGACAGAGTTCTCGTGCCTGGTGGAGGACAGGAACAGAGAGACGGCTGGTGGGTTTGGGGCTTGGGGTGCTTCAACGACGGTAGGTGGGGAGAGCTGGGCAGGAGTCGCCACCCCAGGAGCCTGGGGGAGTGCCGCCCACTGTCCTCAGCCCTGCCTGACTCTGCAGCGTTGTTAGCCGCACAAAGTTTCTAGTAACTAGGCACAAAGCGTGTCTAGTGACACAAAGACAGAGCAAGCCTGGTGATCACACCTCACACCTGGGAGTGACACAGAGGCACCTAATACTGGAGACACAGAATCAAGAGCTGGAAAGAGAGGAGATCGCCCCGAAGAATGAGAGAAAAATTGGCAAAATATATCTAAGATCTTGAGCTTCTGAAACCCATCTATTTTGTTAAGTTTATTTTTTCTAAAGTTTATTTATTGGTCTTGGTAATCTCTAGCTTAGCAGCAATGTTTGTGGAAGAGGGCAAAACAAAAGAAAAGTCTGAGGGTGCTCAATTCAGCCCGGACTTTTATTTTTTTTTTAATTAAAAAAATAATTTTTTTAATATTTATTTATTTTTGAGAGAGAGAGACAGAGTATGAGTTGGGGCGGGGGGGTGGGGCACAGAGAGGGAGACACAGAATCTGAAGCGGGCTCCAGGCTCTGAGCTGTCAGCACAGAGCCCGACGCGGGGCTTGAACCCACGAATGCGAGATCATGACCTGAGCTGAAGTCGGATGCTTGACCGGCTGAGCCACCCAGGTGCCCCTCAGCCCGGACTTTTGAATGCTGCAAAAGTTGATGGCAGTGGTCCAGAGCTGTGGCCCCGAACCTTTGTTACCATGGCCCCACCATGGTGTTCGCCATGATTACAGATCACCTATGCTCTTGGTCACCCTTAGGTCAACTCAATTCCTCACAACGGAAAGTCTGCGTAAATAAGCCCAGTATGCTTGTCATAAACACAGGGCATGCAAACATAAATGCGGAACCGCCGACTATGAAACATCTCTGCCTGTGCGCATCTCTGCCTCATCCCCCAAGTCACCAGGGGCCTTGCACTCAGCAAGGGGCTGCATCCCAAGAATAAAGCAACAAACTAGAAAGTGTCCCAAGACTGACCTGGAAACGAAAGGCCCCAACCCCTGACCCGTGGCCAATAGTTGAAGGAACTAGAGACGTTTGGCCTGGAATAGAAAGACTCATGGGACATCAAGAATGCGTCTAAGTATCTGATGGGCTGCTGTCACACGTTCAGTGCGGTCCCGGAGGGCAGGGCTGACAGTGAGCGTGTGGGGGTGAGCTTTCCCTCCATTGGGGAGGCTCTCAGCCACCTTCCAGGTAGGTCTGTGCTCTTGAGCAGATCATTTGGCTAACAGAAGTCAGTCCCTTCACCCTTCCAGAGCTAACACTCTTCATTAGGAGAACCGGGGAAATTGGACTGCCCTTGTGCAGAGCTAAATGGGCAACCTGTTCTCCCTGCCCCTGTCCCTCTTTATGGGCACATTCAGGCTCCAGCTCTCCACCTCTCCTCCTCTGGGTGGCTTTGATAGAGAGACGAGGTGGTGTTGAGGGGAGAACACTGGGTGGGGGGTCAACTGAATTCTGCTGCCAATTCCCTCCATGATCAGAGAAGCCCCCACTCTTCCAGGCCTCAGTTTTGTCATCTGTAACACCATGAATGGATTGGGCTGGTTCACAGGTCACTGGCTGAACCTGGGCCACAGATGGGGTTTGCTTGGCCTGGACACTTTAAACAGGTGTTTTCTACTTTTAATTTCTGGGCAACACTTAAAAATGAGGGTATTCGATATGATATGATATGATATGATATGATATGATATCGTGCAATATGTGTAAGGAGATTCCTGCATTCCCCTGAAAAATCTAGAAGTTTTAGCAACTCTACGCCTGCCTCTTTCACATGACACTGAGCTGACACAAAGAGGCATGCACCCTTTAGAAGAAGCCACCGTCCCCAGCTGCCCCTGTCACTGCCCTGACAGCCTGTGGATGGGGTGATCATACGATTTGTCCCCCAAACGGGGACCGGAGTGAAAGGGAGCACTTTCTGTAATGACGGCAGGACAACGGGTAGGAATAGGAACTGTCACAGAAGAACTGAGACATGCTGTCGCCCTCCATGTGGGGCATAAGAAGTTCAGAGTGCGTTCATGCTCTTAGATGCAACAGTACCTCTAGGGAATGTATCTGGAATCTGGGGAATGCTTTATGCAAAAGATGTCCATCAAAATGGGTTTCTTTATTTCAATTCAATTCAAATAATTTATTTCAATGTGGCAAAGATATATCTAATATAATGCTGTAAGAAAAAAGCAAAATGTAATTTTATTTGTGTAGTATGATTATAATGCTAGTCTTTAAACTCAACCGATGCAGGGGCACCTGGGTGGCTCAGTGGCTCAGTCGGTTAAGCATCCAGCTTCAGCTCAGGTCGTGATCTCACAGTCCGTGAGTTCGAGCCCGGTGTCGGGCTCTGTGCTGACAGCTCGGAGCCTGGAACCTGCTTTGGATTCTGTGTCTCCCTCTCTCTCTCTGCCCCTCCCCCACTCATGCTCTGTCTCTTTCTCTCCCTCTCTGTCTCAAAAATAAATAAACCTTTAAAAAAAAAAAAACATGTTACCAGTGACTTTTCGGGGGTGGGGGGGTGGCTGCGGCTTTTTCTTCTTGTATCTTTTTTGTATTTTCCAAAACTTTCTTAAATGTTCATGTAGCTCTTTCCTAATGGGAAAATAACCATTTGCTGGATTGCAACAGGCAGTCTGGCCAAGGGCAGGGAGACTCCTATGGGCAGAGCCTGGGTGCAGTAGCAGAGTGGAGGCCGTCCTGTGCTGAGTTCTGTGATGTCTCCCCTGTGGCCGCACGGAGCTGCTTGGCAAAGCTGGCGATCGTCTCTGTTCTGGTCCTCTTGAAAGCGAGCAGGGCACGTAGGAGAGGGGCAGATACAGGTAAAAGGCACAGCATAGGGAATACAGCCCATGATACTGTAGTAAGGTTGTATGGGGACAGATGGCGGCTGCCCTAGGGTGAACGCAGCCGAATGTATAGAGAAGTCGAGTCGCGTGCCGTATACCTGAAACGAATGTCACATCGTGCGCCACCTATACTGAAATTTAAAAAACTACACAAAGAAAAAGAAAAAAGAAAGAAACTGAGCAGGGCGGAGCAGTAGGCCGAATAATGGCCCCCAACGATGGCCCCGCCTTAATCCTTTGAACCTGTGATTATGTCACCTCACACGGCAAAAGAGACTTTGCAGATGTGATTAAGTCAAGGACCTTGAGATGGGGAGATTATCCTGGATTATCCGAGTGGGCCCAACCTAATCACATGAGTCCTTAAAAGTGGAAGACGAAGCTGAGTGGGTCAAAGAGATGTGCCTGGGGAGGATGCCGCGGGCCACTGGCGGCTATGAAGACAGAGGAAGGGGCCGTGAGGAGGGTGATGGCCTCTAGAAGCTAGAAACTGCTCTCAGTCTGCAGCCAGCAGGAAAACGGGCACTTTGGTCCTGAAATCACATGGAACTCAATTCTTCCAAGAGCCTAAGTGAGGAGAGAGCAGATCCTCTCCCAGAGCCTCCAGAACAGGACACAGCCTTGTTGACATCTTGATTTTAGCCTGGCGACACCCGCGCTAGACTTCTGACCTACACAGTGGTAAGATAGTACATTTGTGTCATTTTTAAGTCTTTAAAGTTGTGATGATTTGTTATGGCAGCAGTAGAAAACACACTCAGGCAAGAGCAGAGCATTGGCTGCGGTGGGGACATGGTGGCCAGGCCCAGCCCTCCAGTGAGGTGTCCCTGTGTCCTTGGTGAGCGCTTGGTTCTTGGGTTCCTTCTTCCATAGGGGACAGTGGTGATCTCTAACCCCTTCCAGCTCTGAACCTCTGCTCAGCGTGTGTACTTTACCGGTCCTGAATTTTGGAGAGGGAAGGGCTTTCTCCCCCACTGCAAAGTACAGGATCCCATGGAAATTCCTCAAAAGATTGAAACCAGAGCTGCCACGTGATCCAGCAATCCCACTTCTGGGTATATATCTGAAGGAAAGAAAATCACTACCTGGAAAAAAATACCTGCCCTCCCGTGTTCACAGCAGCATTATTTATGATAGCCAAAACACAGAAACAACCTAAGTATACATTGATGGATGATGGAGTAAGCCCATGTGAGATATATATATATAAAGAGAGAGATAGGTAGATATAGATATAGATAAATATATAGCCATAGATACATAGATATAGACAGATAAATAATGGAATATCATTCAGCCTTAAAAAAGAAGGAAATCCTGACATTAGCAACAACACAGTTGGACCTTGAAGGTATTATACTAAGTGAAAGAAGTCAGACATAAAAAGACAAATACTCTAAGAGCTCAACCTAAGTGTGGAATCTAAAAATCAAACTCGGGGCGCATGGGTGGCTCAGTCGGTTAAGCGTCCGACTTCAGCTCGGGTCACGATCTCGCGGTCCGTGAGTTCGAGCCCCGCGTCGGGCTCTGGGCTGATGGCTCAGAGCCCAGAGCCTGTTTCCGATTCTGTGTCTCCCTCTCTCTCTGGCCCTCCCCCGTTCATGCTCTGTCTCTCTCTGTCTCAAAAATAAAATAAACGTTAAAAAAAAATTTTTTTTTTTTAAATAAAAATCAAACTCATAGAAAGAGAGCAGGTTGGTGGCTTTCAGAGGTGAGGGTTGGGGGGCTGGGTGATGTGGGTGACGGTGGTCCAAAGATAAAACTTGGCGGTTCTCGGTCCCGAGGATGTAACTACAGCATGGTGATGGGAGTTAACAATTCTGCATTAGGGATTTGAAAGTTGGTAAGAGAGTGAGTCCGAAAAGCTCTGATCACTGTAACTAAGTGAGGTGATGCATGTTAACTACACTCACTGTGGGGATCATTTCACATGTGTACAAGTATCACTGTGTTGTGTGCCTTAAACTAATACGATGCTATATATCAAATATACCTAATATACCTCCATAAAACTGGAAAAATAAAACTATGCTAAATAAATAATTAAGGAGCACAGGGCCCCTCTCCTCCCTCACCAGAGGGGCTGCTGGAGGTGGAGGTGGAGGTGAGGGCCAGGGCGTATTCAGGGGGATGAGCCCAAGGTCTTGCTGTCACACAGCTGCCTATCGGAGCTTGAAGTTTGCTGCACCTGCCCTAGAAGTCAGCCTTTGCTCCCAGATGCTCCCAGACTGCCCCACAATTTGCTGGCAGCCTTGAACGTGGAGGGGGGAGGGGGAGGGACAAGTAGAAGCTTGGGAAGAGCAAAGAGAAATCCTGAATCCCTCCTGCCCCCATCGTGCCCTCTTCTCAGACTCTCCGCCGGGAGACCCAGTGCAAGGGTGGGCCTGGAGTGGGTCTGGGGAGGCGCAGTGGCTTCCTGTGGGGGGCACCTTCAGGGCCTCCCTGGCCAGGCCGCTGCTGCTCTGCGCTGTTCTCTTCTGCAGCACCAAGGCTGGCGGCCTCCCACCCCGGCGCTTTGATGGAGCACAGACAGGCCCTGGGGTGCTCCCTGTCTGTTCCTGTCGCTGGGTCTGGGCCAAGGTGGAATGTGGGAGGCCTGCGCGGTTTGGGGCTCCCCACCCTGCCCAAGCCGAGCAGCTCATCCTGGGGTGGCTCATGCGGGAGCTTGAGCCCCTTCCCTGGAGCAAAGTCCCCTCAAAAGCTCAGAGCCCTACTTGGGCAAGTGCCTCTCTGAGCCTCAGTTTCCCCATCTGTCAAACAGAGAGAGTAAATAGTACTTACGTCAGAGGGTGGTTATGATGATAAAATCAGAACTTTTCTAATGAGCCCTTGATGTCTGTCAGTGCCTGGCATGTCATAAGCGAGTGTTCGATAAGTCTTAACTGTTTGTTTTTAATTACCGCATTAATAAAATCATTATGAGATCATTGTAAGGACTAGAGCAGTTCACTTCTCTCCCAGGGCCCCTGTTCCACATCTGGGACGGATAGGTTGGACTGGACGATGTCTGGAGTGCTGCCTTCTCTGAGACCTTGAGTTGCCTCAGTTTCCCCACCTCTGCCTAGTCTGGGGGGCATATGTCAAGCACAGGCTGATGCCGAGACTGACCCTTGCTGAGAACGCAGCACCCAGGGGACCTGGTCCACTGCCTGCCGCCTGGGGGGCCTTGTCTGGAAGTTGGGACTGGCAGAATTTTAGCCCCTCCCATGCCTGCCCCCGCCTGTCTGCTCAAGGCACCCTGCAGGCTTGGCCAGGATGGGAGGAACGGGGAAGTCAGGGGAGCCATGGTCATGCTAACCTGCAGATCGGGGCCTGATGCAGCCGCGTTCATCTTTTGCAAAGTTCCAACACTCCAGCGGCTGGACTCCACCACCCTGTCCTGTACCACGGGGTGCCCTGGGCATGTAGGACCCCTCAAGAAACTTGAGCACCAGTTCTGGCCGTAGTAGAGTGAGTTCTTATCAGATCTGGACGGGGCTGGCAAGGACCAAGAAGACCCATCATCACTGAAGTCCAGTGTGATGGCCCAGACTGCCAACTCGTGTTCACAGACGTAAGTGACCAGGAAGGCTTTGCCTGCACCCTTTCTGTTTGTGCACTGCAGCCTGAGCCTGACTGCCAGCTGCCAGCACCTCTGTCTTTTGGCCTCAGGGTCTGTCTGGACACTGGGACTCCCAGGGAATTATGGTGCACAAGTTCCCCAATGCCCACGCCCCTTGGGTTCCTCTCTGAGCTCCCCGTGGGATTCCAATGGTCCACCATGGAGGCCTGCCTAGACAATACACCCTGTACTGGCTTCCTTTCCACCCTGTCTCACCTCTCCACGCCTGTTATGAGCTGAACTGTGTCCCCCCAAATGTCAGATGTTGAAGTCTTAACCCCTAGTACGTCAGAGTGGGACCTTATTCGGAAATAGGGTCTCTGCAGATGTAATTTGTTAAGGCAAGGCCAGTAGGGTGGGCTCTACTCCAGCATGACTGTGACTTTATAAAAAGGGGGGAATTTGGACACAGACACAAGCACACAAGGAGGACACTGGTTGAAGATGAAGGCAGAGATCAAAATGATGCTTCCGCAAGCCCGAGAATGCCGCATATGGCCAGCAAAGCGCCAGAAGCTGGCCCTCAGAAGGAACCAGCCTTGCCCACACTTTCATCTTGGACTTCTGGCCTCCAGAACCGTGAGACATTTCCGTTGTTTAAGCCCCCCAGTCTGTGCTACTCTTATGGCACCCCTGACAACAGATTCTTCCCCAGGGTGGTATTTTCTAGAATTGCCAAATGAAGTATTTGTGCTTCAGTCTTTGTCCAACGTCAGGGACCCAAGCCTGACAGGGGAAAGGAGGGCAGGCTGGTCTCAAGAGAGAGCACATTCAAACGACCGCAGGAGGGGCGCCTGGGTGGCTTGGTCGGTTAAGCGTCTGACTTCAGCTCAGGTCATGATCTCACGGTCCGTGAGTTCAAGCCCCGCGTCGGGCTCTGTGCTGACGGCTCAGAGCCTGGAGCCTGTTTCAGATTCTGTGTCTCCCTCTCTCTCTGACCCTCCCCCGTTCATGCTCTGTCTCTCTCTGTCTCAAAAATAAATAAACGTTAAAAAAAATTTTTTTTTAAATAAAACGACCGCAGGAACTTGGGGGGCAGGGGCAGATTGAAGGCCCCAGCCCACTCTCCAAACCAGGATCTGGGAATGCGCAGGCAGATTCTGTGTGTTGTCAGATACGGGACATCAGGATGGGAAATCGGCCGCAGCCGGCAAAGCCATTGTCCCTTGGAAACCCTCCTTTACCTACTCTCTGCCCCTGGCTGATGGCGAGAGCGCTGGGTGGCCCCCACACCCTCACGGGGGAGGGAGTAGGTTCTGGTGGTTTGCACGTGTGACGCAGGAGCTCACACAAACTTCCTGCAAAGAGAGCTCCCTTCTTGCTCAAGAGAAGGGGTGAGTGGACAGCATGCCAGCCCCAAACAGGGTCCCTAGAAGTATTACTGTTTAATAAAGCCCGTGACTCTTTAATTTTTTTTTTTTTTAATGTTCATTCATTTTTGAGAGACAGAGAGAGACAGAGCATGAGCGGGGAAGGGGCAGAGAGAGGGAGACACAGAATCCGAAATAGGCTCCAGGCTCTGAGCCATCAGCCCAGAGCCCGACATGGGGCTCGAACTCACCAAGTGCAAGATGATGACCTGAGCTGAAGTCGGATGCTCAACCGACTGAGCCACCCAGGCGCCCCAAAAGCCCGAGACTCTTGACAAAAATGGAGAGAAAAATCTTATGTAGATTCATGAGGAAAAAAAATGCTTTTTGTTAATTTTATTTGTTTTGAGAGAGAGAGAGATAGCCCAAGTTGGGGAAGGGCAAGGGGAGAGAGAGAGAGAGAGAGAGAGAGAGAGAATCCCAAACAGGCTCTGCCAGTACAGAGCCCCATGCAGGGCTCAAACCCACCAATCGTGAAATCACGACCTGAGCTGAAGTTGGACGATTAACCGATGGTGCCACCGAGGCCCCGTGTGTTTTGTTAAAAATTCAGTGTTAATTTGGGGGCACTAAGTGTTCATCAAGAGGGGAATAATTAAGTTGACAAGAGTTCATCCTCCTGACTTGGCCACAGTCCTAGCTCATCCTGCTCCCTGCATCCTGGACCCTCCTCCCTTCTGGCCGGATCCCGTGGCTCCGTTTATTGGCATATGTGGTGTGACTGTCCAGGTTGGGTATCGAGGGCTGATGACCCGAGAAAAAACAAGGTCGGTGTTGGGGCGTGGAGGCTTATCTGTGCCAAACCTACGTCCCCTTAATGCAGGCCTCAGTTTCCATCTCCTCCAAACGGGCATGTCACTGGTAGGGACAGGACATTGCAAAGCTCTGGGTGCAGCTGTTGGGAGGGACTTTTCTCTGCGATCCTGCTGGCTTGAGTCTTGGAGGGTGAGGCTGGGGAGGTCCCTGAGGGTGGAGTGCTCGTGGGAGGGCGGGGTGCAGGGGCGCTGTGGGGGGCCAGGGCAGGCTTGGGGCTAAATGGGCAGGCTGTGGGTGCTGCAGACTAGGAAGGATTCCTGGTAGTTTGGGTGTAACTTGAAATTCTGCCATTTTCCATCTTATCTCATCATCAGAAGGAAATCAGACGAGAGAGTGTGAGCTCATTCTAATAGAAGTAATTTTTTGCCCTCTGGTTCCTATCAATTAAATCCTCTTTTCTGTTGATCACCTTCAGAGACTCTCTGAAAGGCCTTTCTGGGCTGAATGGCACAGAGCTAATTAGGCCAGTAAGTACACGTCAAGCGCTGTCCCTGCAGGGGCCACAGAACAGCTGCTCAGCCTGGGGCACCACTCGGCTTTGATTTGAAGCCCCGCCCTGCCATTAACCACCTGTGTCACTGTGCTTGACAGTCTGAGCTTTAACTTTCCCATCTATAAAATGGGAACGATACCAGTGCCGACCCACGTATCCAATATCTACTAGACGTCACTCCTTGGGGATGTAGACGAATCTCAGATCCACGCTGCCCCAAACTGAACTCGACACCTTTCTTCCCCACCCTCCTCCTCCGTCAGCATTCTCCAACCTCAGTGAGTGGCTCGCCACCAGCCAAACCCCACACCTGGATGTCTAAGGCAGAAAGCTGTAAACTGAATTCGAGTGTCACTTCCTCCAGGAAGTCTTCTTTGATCACTTTCATCTCCTTGTGGGTTAGATATCCCTCCAACAGATCTCCATGCCGTCATGTGTGTGTCTCTTTGACATACTTAATGTTTTACTCATCTCTTGGTGTATCTCTCTCACTAAATGGTGAGGCCCTTGAGGGCAGGGACATCTTAATCCTCATAGAATCCCCAAGACGGAGTGTAGGACCTGCTTGCAATAGTCTGTGAGAGTCTAGATCTCTGTTATTTCCATCATGCACTCTCCCTCCCGCCCCAAATAAACAGATAATTTATTTGAAAACCTTGCTTAACGTGTATCTGTTTGTGAGAGAGAGAGTGAGCACAAGCGAGGGAGGGGCAGAGAGAGAGGGAGACACAGAATCCGAAGCAAGCTCCAGACTCTGAGCCGTCAGCCCAGAGCCCTACGTGGGGCTCGAACCCACGAACCATGAGATCATGACCTGAGCTGAAGTCGGACGCTCAATCCACTGAGCCACCCAGGCGCCCCTTAAGTTCATTTATTTATTTTGAGAAAGAGAGAGAGGAGAGAGAGAAAATGTGTGCAAGCAGGGGAGGGGCAGAGAGAGAGAATCCCAAACAGGCTCTGCACTGCCAGCTGGGAGCCTGACAGGGGGCTCTCGATCTCAGGAACCACGAGACAAAAGCAAAAGTCAGACGCTTAACCGACTGAGCCACCCGGGAGCCCCATCAATCTGTTCTTTATAGCTAACAATTTGTTTCTTGGTTTGTTCCTCTCTCTATTTTTTTCCTTTCATTGTTTTTTTTTTTCCGTTTGTTTCTTAAATTCCACATATGAGTGAAATCATATGGTATTTGTCTTTCTCTGACTCATTTCACTTAGCACTGTGCACTCTAGCTCCAGCCATGTCCTTGCAATCATGTGTTTTTCTTTTCTTCTTGCACTACATGTAATTGATTCCCAAGTCCTTCAGCCTTTTCCTCCCAAGCTCGGCTCCCGCGTCAGCCCCCTCAGGGTCCCCCACCCCGTGCAGCCCCCGGCCCATGGCATCAGTGCAAAAGTTGGTTACTCCATAATCACACTCCTTTCCTGCCATGGGAAATGTTCACGGCCCTCTCGAAGGACCGGACCGGGGCTCCTTAGAGGGCACCGGCCCCATTTACAATCCCCTTGCCTGCCCTCTTCGCCTCACCGGGGGCTCAGCTCAAGAATCTGTTGTATTGTCCGCCAGAGCCCCGCCTGCCAGTCCCCTGCTGTACGGATCCAGGCTGTACGGTTGGATTCTCCAACACAGGACCGAGGCCCTCGCACCTAATACCTAGTAGGTTTTCAGCCCATGTTTGGTCTCTTTCCCGTGGCTCTTCTCTTAACTTGTAGGCCCACTCAGCACAGGGCCTGTGATTTTAGCAAGTCACTTAGGCTCTGTCCTTGGCGTGCTCATGAATCACGCTGGCGAGTGGCCCTTCTGGGGCTGACACATTAGAGGCACTTTTTATCCATTTTACTGCTGCCATCTGTGTGCGGGAGTGATGAGAATAGCCAGGGCGGACCCGTCATTTCCAGGCTGTTTGCGGGTGCCTGTAGTACTCCCCTAAGCCATCTTCCCCTGGTCCTTTGCACAGGAGACCAGCCTCTCAGGTATGCTGTGCCTTCCCCCAGAGGGAGCCTCAGGTGGGCGGGGAATAGAACCTCAAAGAGACAAAGGAGCCTGCAGAGAGTTTCTCCCCACCCTTCACTTTGGGCCCCCAATGTATTTCCTCTTACTGGGCATGTGTATATCAAACCCTATTTTGCAATTGCCTCCCAGTTTCAGTTTGTTTGTTTATTTATTTATTTATTTATTTATTTATTTATTTTTTAGAGAGAGAGAGAGAGCACAAGGAACCGGTGGAGAGAGGGAAACAGAATCCGAAGCAGGTTCCAGGCTCTGTGCTGACAGCTCAGAGCCTCATGCTGGCTGGGCTCGAAATCACAGACCTCGAGATCATGATCTTGAGCTCAAGTCAGACGAGACGCTTAACTGACTGAGCCACCCAGGCGCCCCAAAAGATCTTATTTTTGAGTAATCTCTGCACCCAGCGTGGGGCTTGAACTCACAACCCCAAGATCAAGAGCTGAGTGCTCTACCAACTGAGCCAGCCAGGTGCCCCTACGGTTTCGTTCTTTTTATTTTAAGTTTATTTATTTTGAGAGACAGAGAGTGTGAGGAGGGGCAGAGAGAGAGGGAGAGAAGGAGAATCCCAATCAGGCTCCGCACTATCAGCATAGAGCCCAGTGTGGGGCTCGAGCTCATGAACTGTGAGATCGTGACCTGAGCTGAAGCCAAGAGCAGGTTGCTTGATTGAGCCACCCAGGCTCTGTGCTGACAGCTCAGAGCCTGGAACCTGCTTCGGATTCTGTCTCCCTCGCTCTCTGCACCTCCCCCACTCACGCTCTGTCTCTCTCTCTCTCTCTCTCTCTCAAAAATACATAAACATTAAAAATAACTTTAATAATAATAAAAAATAAAACAGATTTGTGTGAAGGAGGCATTCTGAATCTGACTAGGTTCCCCTGGGCATGTACTATTTCTCCCATTCTCCAAGTGTGCTCCCTGGACCAGCAGGGACCAGCAGGGACCAGCAGCATCTGCTGTGCCTGGGAACTTGTGAGAAATGCAAATTCTCAGGCCCCGCCCCAGACCTGTTGACTCAGAGCTTCTGGCCCAGGCCTGCAGTCTGTTTCAACAAACCCTGCAGGTAGTTCTGTGCGTCTTCACGTTTGACAAGCACTGAACTAACCTGTAGCTCTCAGCGTTCAGAGGAATCAGCTAGTTCTGGGAGATTCCATGCGAATTCAGATGGGGACGATGCATGGCTTACTTTCTTTTTAATTCAAGCCGAAACCAGTGGTTCTCAGGTTTAGCTGCCCTGGACTCTTCTGGAGGGTTTCTTTCAAACACAGCTGGCTGGGCTCCACCCCAGAGTCTCTAATTCCGTGAGTCTGAAGTGGGGCCTGAGAATCTGCGGTTCCAACAAGGTTCCTAGTGATGATAACCGTGTAATGCTTGTCTGGGACCCACATTTTGAGAACCATTGCCCTGAGAAGTTTCCAACATAAATGCTTGCCTGACTGATGGATATCAGCACAGATACTGTGTATTCAGCATTTAGGTCAGGATCATATTGGTTGAGAGCCTACTCTTTGAGGGCTTAAAATATATATATATATTTTATATATTATATAAAATAATTATATAAATATATATATTATATAAATATTATATAAATATTAAATAAATGTTAAATAATTATATATATAATTATATATATTATATATAAATAATATAAATATATAAATATAAATATATAAAT